>NC_058403.1:213752877-213817660 GCF_002201575.2 Neomonachus schauinslandi | reverse complement strand
CGCCGCCGCCGCCGCGCCCGAGTTTCCCACTGTGGGATCCGGAGCGGGGCACCTGGCGGCCTGGGGCGTGTTGTCCGCCCCCGCGCTGGATTTCTGGCTGGGGGACCCCGAGCGCAGCCCTGGGAGGGCCCGGGGGTCCCCCGCTGCTTCCTGGTCGAGGAGGACCCGGGACGGGAGCCCGGGGGCTCTGGGACGCCTTGTGTCCCTTGGCGCCTGGACTTCTCGCCGGGGGGGACCTCGAGCTGAAAGCGGAGGGTTGTGGGGCGCCCGGGGCGCCCGGGTGCCGGCGTTCCGCCTGGGGCCCCCGGGGTTCCCCGAGCCCGAGCACCAACTTGGCGGGGCGGCGCACGTGGCGGCCCCGGCCCCGCCGTGCCAGTTCTGCCGCCGCGCAACTTCTTCCACCCGGCCGTCGGGGCGGCGGCTTGCCCCGTTGCCGCTCTTAACCCTTCCCGAAGTGCGAAGAACAAGGAAGGTGCGCGGACTCAGGGCCCGAGGGCCGAGGTCACGTGGGAGCGGCCCCGGAGCCGGAGCGCTGGGCGCCCGGACCGTCCGATGGGGGTTCTGCAGCTGGGGTCCCTTCCGGCTCAGCCCCCTCGAGCCCACCAATAGACGGGTTGGAAAGGAAGAAGGAAGGTGCCTCCAGGGGGTGGCCGGCGAAGGCTCGCTTCCCCGGGCGCTCTCCTTGACCAGAGCGGAGTGCTGCTCCGTAATTACAGCCGTGTCTAAAGCCGAGGGAGCCCGAGATGCGAGCAAGCGATCCCCAAGGAGCCGGAAAATCCGTTTCTGCCCTAGTGAGGGGTTTGGTCTAGTTTTCTTTGCAGAGAGCAGCTCCTCCGCTATCAGCATGGTTTTACGCTTACATTTCTCCGTGCAGTTTGGGTTGGGTTTCTGTGGCCTTGTATACGTTTCTCAGTCCCTGAGCTTTGAGGAGGCGCAGTGTGTGCTGAAGTGTTCGATTTGGTAAGTCATTGCGGGGTAACTGGCCTCCCAGGGCCTCCAGCTCCGGGTTACTCCTGTGGACCTAAAATGCCTTTTGTGGGCTCCCCCTCCCCAAACCCCACACCATAGAGGATCGGGAGGAGGACCCTGAACTCCTAGCCCGGTGTGTTTGAAAAAGCATGTCCAGGGACTGGAAGACGGTGTGTTCTTTGTGTTACGTGGGCGGAAAGTTGCAGCACTTCTGACGGGAAACTAGGGTATAGGGAGAAAGTGCTCCAGAAGTGGGGCAGAGCCTGACCAGAGAGAGAACAGGCCTGCCCCATGCATCCCCACGGTGCTGGCCTCCAGAGCGCAGCCAGGAGCCACCCAGGGCGGCGGTCTCCAGGCTTCGGGCTGCTTTTCTCTCTCAGCAGGGAGAGCAGACAAAGGTTAGGAGGGAAGGGAGCCCGGAGACCCCTGAAGTGTGCTGTGAGGATCCACGCCTGGGTCTGCAGAGGCAACTTGGGGACGCTGTGGAGCTAGTAGCAGGTCGGGGTCAGGGACCCTGCCTGGCCTCATTCCCCTTCCCACTCCTGTAAATCCACCTGGATCGCCTGAGTTTTAAAGTTGTAAATGACAGGTGTCCCAGAAACCTTTCATTGCTTTGCAGGTAGAAATCTGTTGCTAAAAACTATCGACCAGTTTCTGTTTTACATATAGGATCCTTGTTTCTGTTCCATTGATGTGGGAGTCCAGGGTCCACTTGGATCTCCTTGCTATGTTTGGCTGTCCTCGGACAGTGCGGGTGACTATCGGGCTGCCTGACGAAGGGCCCTCTTGCAGTTTCCTGTGAGCGGACCATGGGGTGGTTACCATGTGGGAGTGAGTGTTGTGCTCAGATCCAGGTGATGGCAGATGTTAGCGGGATGTGGCGGGTCTGAATGATCTCTGATGACATGCACCTTCGTCTGTGATCTCCTTTGCTTTGGTCTTTGGTCAGCCTTGTCTGAGTGACTCCTGAGGGAGCGGGAAGGGCTGCTCCCCTTTCCTTAACAGGAACCTGCATGTATGGGTGCAGGGGCAAGGCCTCCGGAAGTGTGTGGATGCGTGGGGTGCCATCCAATGGGGGGATGTACTTCTGAGTTTGAGTCTTCCAAGGAAGAGCTTCACGGAGTCTTGGCTGTACCTGAGCCGGCTCACTGGCCCTCGTGAAGTCTGGAGGGAGAGAGGAAGTTGGCTGAGACCGGTGGTTTTAGTTAGTGTTTTCATCGTCCTGATTGTCACAATCAGCCAGAGCAGAGGGAGGGCTGGGTCTTGAGGCCAGAGGGCTGATAGGAGCAGCGGTGTCACGTGTGGCCCCATGTAGCAGGTGTGTGACAGGCTGATATCCTCCCTTGGGGCCAGTGACTAGGGGGACAGGCACTTACCTTGCTGGGGTGGTGGGGGGGGTAGCACTGTGTCCTCTTTCCCGTGCCATAACCTTGGAAAGTTGACTTCGAGAAGGGTCTCTCGATTCTGACTCTGAAACTGGTACTGGCACAAGCCTTACAGAGTCCAGACCCCCTGGTCTCTCGGTAGGCCTCTGAAGGCACCTGGCCTCGTGTCGGTGCTCACAGGTGCTGGGGAGGGGGCTGGTTCCCGTTCGGGCAGAGGTGTCTTGTCCACCTGCCTCTGGGGTGCTGGCTTGTGTTGTGGAACTGAAGAGAAGTTTGAGGAAGATTTTATCTAGCGGGCACATGGTCTGGTAAGGCAGGGCCCACTGGACACCCTCAAGGGGAGAGTCCCAGGGGAAGGAGGGACTCCGCGGAGAGAAAGTGAAGCAGCACGCGGGTCACTTTGAGAGAAGGTGCAGGGAGGCGTCAGGAGTCCACTCCCTGCGGGAGCTGGGAGCACGGAAAGCGGGTGACCTCACCTGTCCCAGCAGCGCAACAGTCCCCGGGGTGCTGGCAGGGTGAGGCCAGAGGCCTGGGCCTGGAAGTGTGGGGACTTGTTAAATGCCTGTTTTCACTGAGCACCCAGGAGGTGGGGAGGGTCCTAATGGTTTGGTTCAGGGAGGTCCTGATTGGGGAAGAGGCCGTTTCTTGCAGTGTAGAGGGTGATGGAGACCTCTGGGGGTAGGAGGTAGAGCTGCTTCTCTTCTGCATTTTGGAGCAGAGTCTCTGCCCAGCGGTGCTGACATTTGGGGTGTCCTGGGCAATGTGGGGGCTGAGCAGCATCCCTGACCCCCACCCACTCGGTGCCAGGAGCACCCCCAGTTGTGACAATCACAGATGTCCCCAGATACTGCCCAGTATCCTCTGGCAAATGAGACACCTGTTTGGGAACGTCTGCTCTTTTCGGCCTCGTTCCCAGGGCGTCCCTGCCACTCGCCCCCATGGTTTAGGATTTGTTTGCTGTAGCGGGAACTAATCTGATGCCTCTAAGGTTGACCGTGGTGTTGGGAGGCGCTCTGGTTGACTTTTTCTGTTTTCAGTGTTGGCAGCGGGTCGAGCATCTTTGCCAGGTGATGTGCCTGCCCTGCTTGCAGAAGCACACCCAGAGTGACTCACTGGTGATACCCTTCCTACAGCACCTGCTGGGAGCCGGCTGGAACTTCATGCCCCAAGTCAAAGCCATCTCTCTGCGGGACAGACCAAGGCTTAGAAGGGCAGGAGACTTGCCCAAGGTCACCCCAGGAGGAGCCAGAGCTGGGAGTCCCGTGCTCCTCGTGAGCCAGTGCAGCCCTTGTAGGGAATGGCGAGGATCAGGGCCAGGCCTGAATGTAGACATTGCAGCACTGTCCATGAGAGGCTGGACTGTCTTCTTAGGCTGACTGTCCTCGTGCACGGTGTAAGGACAGAATTGTGAGCAGGGTCTTCAGCAGGAGGTCACTTGTTTGGTTGAGGCTCTTGCCTGGTACCAGGGAGTGGTGGGGGACACTGGTCCTGTCTGGGGGAGGGCAGGTGGAGGGGCTCACAGTGGGAGGCTGCAGGTGTTGTCGGGAGTTTATGCCAGGCACTGAGCATCGTGGGGTTTTCTCTTGGATGTGTCGCTCGACCCCCACAGTGGTCTGGGAGGGGGTGATCTCACCTTGCTGGCAGGAGGGAAGCCTGAGCTGCTGAGGGCAGGGCCTGAGCCCCAACACTTGCCTTCCGGGACTTTGCGTCTGTTGCGGCGGAAGGGCCCTGCAGTGGGGTGGCTCCCTGGCTCCTGGGCCAGTGCTGTGTTCCTCCTCCTGGAGCTGCTTCCTTCCCTGCAGGGAGACAAGGTCCCAGGGTGACCTCGGTGGAGGGGCAGGAAGGTGCAAAATAGGCTCCACGTTGTGTGTTCTTTAAGCAGAAAGAGCCGTTTGCTAAACAGCCATGGTTGGTCCCAGGCCCTCTGCTTCTCTGCCCCGCCGCTGCCTTCCTGGTGGCCGCCTCACCAGGCAAGATGGCACTTTCTGAAGCCGGCCCGCATGCTGTGAGGGGGCAGAGCCTGCGGTGGTTGGCCGGGACCAGGGGAAGCCGCTGAAGGTTTGCTTTCTGCCCTGAGTACCATGTGGCTGCCCTAAAGTACACAGAGCGGGAGCGGCGTGGTCCTCCAAAGCAGGTTTCCATCTCGGCAGGTGGGGGAGGGGAGAGTTAAGCAGAGCTGGGCGCCCCCCGGTGACTGCTGCAGAGCCCCTTCCGAGAGGAAGCCACCGGCACCTGCTGTCGAAGTGCAGGCCCTGGGAGCCACCTCTCCTGGGCCCTCCTGGTAGTGACATTGCCTGTCCCCCTCAGG
Organism: Neomonachus schauinslandi; assembly: GCF_002201575.2. Taxonomy (NCBI): domain Eukaryota; kingdom Metazoa; phylum Chordata; class Mammalia; order Carnivora; family Phocidae; genus Neomonachus; species Neomonachus schauinslandi. Next base: position 213,812,998 of record NC_058403.1, on the reverse strand, counting down.
AGCCTGACTCTGGGTCACCTGGCAGGGCCTGATGGTTTATGGGGTTCGGGGACTGGGGGGGCTGACTCTCTGCTTCAGCTGAATCATGACACTTGCACCCGTAGAGCAGGGACGGTCTGGAGGGGAAGCGCACAGTGAGCTCTCCCCTTAGTCTGCAGGGTCCCGTGGACGCCGGGGATGTAGCCGGTGCCCCGCGAGTCAGGGCGGGCAGCCCCCCGCTCCGGGCTGGCGGGCACACATACCTGTGGAGACTGGCGACGGTGTTGCTGCCTGGGTAGCGATGGAGCTGGTCCTGGCTGGTCCTGCCGAAGGCCCTGTCGTCTCTGCGGCTCAGAGTTGGGGCTTTGTGCTGGGGCTCTGGAGGGGGCCTCCCAGGCCCTTGGGAGCCTTTTGGCTCCTGTGTGTGGGCCCGGGAAAGTCCGTCCTTGGAGTGGGAGGAGAGGAGATGGGAACGGGTAGAGCGGCTAGCCCGGTGCCGCCTGAAGGCTTGGGGCTCTCCTCCCTGAAGGTCGCACCCCACGAAGGTGTCCCCTGGTGTGTGGCTCAGAGAGCCTAGAGCCAGGGGAAAGGGAGATCCTGTTGTTGCCTCAGTAGTGAAAATCTCTCGTAGCTTAGGACTTTATAGAACTTTAGACTTGCAGAACGTTGCAAAACAGTAACCAGAGTCGCTAGATACTCCTTCCCCACCACACTTAGCAGTGGCTGAGATCTTTTCCCATTTGTGGGTGCCCCTCCCATACGCCTTGGGCATCTCGTGCGAAGCGCTGGGGAGTGAGCGGAGCCCCGTGACCCTTCATGTGGACGCTTGGGTATGTGCTGTTTTCTGAGAACAGGGACCTTCTCTGAAATCAGTGCAGCATGAGGATAAAATGAGAGCACAGCACTGATACCTTCTTACTATCCAATCCGTAGGGCAGAGTCCGGCCTTGTCAGTTGTGTGGATGATGGTGTTTCTGGTCTTTTTTCCTTAATGCCAGATTTTGAAATTTAAATGAGGGCTGGAACCTGGACTGGTCAGACGAGTTCCTTCCTCCATAGGTGGGTGGGTGGTGGAGGATTGGGTTGCTTGGAAGGATACCTGTTTATGACCTTACTGTTTTGGTGGATGCGTGCTAGATAGAGACTGGTATTTGTCTCCGTGAATTCGGTTTTGTTTTTTGAGAATGCTTGAGATCTCTTTTTCCTGCATGAGTTTGCTTTTCCACAGCAAACCCTTGTTCATTCCTGTGTGGAAGGAGTGGGCAAACACACAGCTCCTCAGCGGTGCCAGCCAGCCTTGGGGCCTTCAGTCATCTGCCACTCTGTGCCCCTACTGGGTGCCAGGCCCTGTGAGGGCAGGGCGGGGTAGGGCCTGAGTCACAGCTTGCTCGGGGCAGCGCCCTGGATGTCCAAGGAGGCCCCACTCCCCTGGGATTGTTTGGAGGCAGGAGGAAACCTGGCCTGATTCTGAAAGGGGTGCGTAGGAGACACGAATTTAAGTTAATGAGGCCTAAATAAGCCTCCCTCTGCTGCTTGGTCAGCATGTTCTGGGAGACTTGTCCTTACAGAGCGGCCTTCTACAGCCCGTAGCTCAGCCTCCACCAGATGCGCCCGTCCCGGGCCCTGCTCAGCCCTGTCCGTAGTGCAGCAGCCTGTTTGTGGCCATTTTGGGGATGGCAGCGGGTACCTGTCGCATCCTAAATTCAGAACGCCCCGCCTTAGAGAAAAGGCTGGGGTGGGAGCAAGCCCCTGACGGGCCTGCTGCCTGTTGGAGGCATTTCGCCAGGGGCTGGCACGCAGGAGCTCCAATCCCTGGATGGAGCAGGGCTCCGTGAAGGGGTCTGTCCTGGGGTGGAGGACAGGACACCCCTGTTGCTTGGGGGCAGGAGTGCCATCAGCCTTGCGGGGGTCTTTTTGTCTTTAAGCTGAGTGTGGTGGGGTCGGCTCCAGGTAAGGGGACCGCAGGACCCTAAATCCCAGATGGGGACTGAGCCTTGGCCCCATGCTGGTGTCTGAAGCCCTTGGCAATTAGCATCCAGGTCCCACTCTGCGTGTGACAGTGCTCAGAGCCCTTCCCCCTGCCTGCTCTGCCATACTCACCTCCCAAGTTGTGGGAGGCCTAAATGATGTCTGAGGGGCCTGTGCGTCTTGGAGATGCAAGGGAGCTTGGCCCCAGTGAGGGCTGGAATAGCCCCACCACACGGGTCCGTCTCCGGACCTGCTCCAGTGCCTCAGTTCACTTCAGGCCTAGCCAGTCCCGGGGCAGGGCAAAGTGGATGCTGCCCTGTGGCCTGTTTGTGTGGAGCCCCTCCCCAGGGGCAGGGGAAGTGGAAGGGCTCTGTGGGTTCTGGAGCTGCCCTAGAGGTGTCCTTTGCAGAAGAGAGGCCAGTTGGCAACAGGGGCAACAGTGGGGTTCCTCTGGAAAGTTCTAATGTGTCTGCCCGAAAGGACAGCCCAGGCTACCCTGGGGTGGGAGGTGTGGGACAGGGCTCCAGTGCTGAGTCTGGAGCTCCAGGGACCTTCCCAGTGATGTGTGGGTCCTTACTCGTGACCACACGGAAGGTACCTGAGGCTTTGTCCTAGAGCCCCCCGTCATTCTGTTTTGTTGCATGTGCTTTCAGACCTTGACTCCTAAGTCCACAGTGTTTGCAGGAGCACTGGGGACGTGGGCCCCACAACCCCACCTGGAAGCCCCTGTGGTCTGGGGGCTCCTGTCAGGCCATTTTGCAAGGCCTCGCGTTCTCACTGGTGTGCTCGGCGAGCACGTGTGGCTCTGGACGTGTCGTCTTCGCTTGCGTGTTGTGACACTCACTCACCACCACCTTGGCAGATCTTGGTGTTGGTTTCCGTGTCTGTTGCTGACGAGGCCGGTGATGGTTTAGGCGGACACATGTCATTGCCACGAGCTTGACACCAGGCATCGCGTCTGCCCCAGCTTCCAGGGGAGTCCCAGCTGAGGATGGGGCAGAGCGCTGGCATCTTTAAGGCGAGAACTGTCTTGACCCTAAATGTTTCTTTGTTGAATTGCAGGAAGCTCTTCGTGGGCGGTCTTGACTGGAGCACCACTCAAGGTAGGTGGTGGGGACCGGCCTGCCTGCCAGGCGCCGCAGACAGGCTTATGACCTTGGTCTTCAAGTTGTGTGAATTCATCTCTCCCTAGTACCTCGGGTTTTTTGTTTGTTTTCTTTAATTCTTGATTGATTTGTTGTCTTGAATCCCGGGGAGGAGGGGCACTTGACTGGGGGCTGTCCCGACATCTCAGCGGAGTTAGGGGAGGGATATGGAGGGCAGGACACTGTTGGTGCCTGGAGGCTCGCTGGCGCAGTCCCTGAGCTCAGGCTGGAGGAGGAAGCAGCTTGTGGCCGCTGGCATTCCTGGTGGTCACTGGTGCACCCTTCCCAGTGCCTTTGGCCACTGTCCTTGTCGGTTGCACCCTTTCTAATTCGTGTGAAGACATAATGCGTCCGGGTCTGGAATCCCCTGTCCTTTCCCGTGGGCCTTCTGTCCTGGACCATCTTCCATACCCCCCGGTCAGTTGCTGAGCCAGTTTACCAGTTGCTGGTTCCACACTTCCAGGTCAGGCTGAAGAACTAGGAGCAGGTGTGCCTGTCTGCTCCGCACACCGCGGGTGCCAGTGCTTAATACTCTGGTGTGTGTGTTTGTGTTTTTGTCCCAATCTCTGAGCAGAGACTCTACGCAGCTACTTTTCCCAATATGGAGAAGTTGTAGACTGTGTGATCATGAAAGATAAAACCACCAACCAGTCTCGAGGCTTTGGGTTTGTCAAATTTAAAGACCCAAACTGTGTGGGGACGGTGCTGGCCAGCAGACCACACACACTAGACGGCCGAAACGTAAGTGTCCTTCCCTGGAGTCCTCTCCCTCCGGCCCCTCCGGCCCCTCCGGCCCCGTCCCATGCTGCTCCGCCAGCCTGCCTCTGCCACTGGGCCTTGGTGGGTGTGCACGTGAAGGAGCGTTTTAGCTTAGAGGGTGCACTTAGAGGGTTGCAGCTCTGGGCTGAGGCACTTAGAGGGTTGCAGCTCTGGGCTGAGGCTGGATTTGGGTAAATTGACTGGAGGCGTGGGCTTGTTTGGGAGAGTAGCTTCGTATTTACAACGGACTCATTTGAAACTTCTACAGATCGACCCAAAGCCATGCACTCCCCGAGGGATGCAGCCGGAGAGGACACGGCCCAAGGAAGGATGGGTAAGGGGCTGGGCGGGGTGGGGCGGCCTCTCCGCATGTGCCGCAGCCCCAGCAGGAAGGAAATATGTACCTTTGATCTGGTGTTTTTGCTCATTACCATTGAGAACACCAGAGGTCTTCTCGTTTGCTGTTTGAGCAGCGGAGGATTCAGAGGATTGCTCAGATTTATCCAGTGGTGTACATTTGTAGCCAAGAATATTCTTACTAGTCTACCTTGAAAACAAGGAAAAAACCTCCCACACCTGGGATCAGGTGTTCCATTTTCTCCTCCCTGGTGGCTCCCACCCTGCCTGGCGGGGGCGGGGGGCGTGTCAGAGCACCCTCTGCCCCTGCTCCCCCCCTCCTTTCTGCTTGCTGGCCGCTCCCGTCCAGGTGCTGGCCGTGTCTGAGAGCCTGGTTGCTGGTTGTTGGAACAGCTGATTCAGAATCTGCCAGTGTGATAGCTCCTCAGGGATCCTCGGAGCTGTGTGTGGCCCTTGATGCTTGGCCAGTTGGAGCAGACCCGTCCTCTGTGCACCATCACCCATTCCTCTCCTTCCCCAACCCAGCAGGTCTCAGAGAAGACCATCATCCAGGACGCCTTTGTCCTAGCAGAAGGGCCTGGCCAGAGCTGGGCTGGAGGCAGGGCAGATGTCTGGCCCAGGGCCCGAGAACTGCATTTCTAGCAGGATCCGGCTGCTGCTGGTAGACAGGGGCTTCAGACCCTTAAAACAGTTTTTATTTTCCCAGTTTTCTATTGGGAAACTTTTTGGGAACTTTACAGAAAAATCAGAAGAGTAGTACATCAAACACCTAAACACATCGCCTAGATTTATCAATTGTTAATATTTTTCTAGTTACCTATATTTCTATCCCATCTCTTTCTGTATCTATCACTCCTAAACTCGGGAGCGTGTATCTTCTAAAAGCATGTTCTCGCACATAACACCCATCCCCGCAGCGGAACCCCACAGCAGAAGCGTCGGCCGGGGCTCCCAGCACCACCTGTGTCCAGACGGGTGCACTTGGGGCTTGGGGGTCATTTCACAGGTGGCTCTCGTAGCTCTTCTCTTCAGACTGGAATCCCAGCCACGTTCAGATTCCATTTGGTTCCTCATGTCCTTCAGTCTCTTAGCAGCTTGACTGAGATGGAGCAGGCACTTGATGGAGTTTGACCCCTAAGTGTACCTGTGAGACCCTCGCCTGCCCCCAGAGTTCAGTGGCATTGGTCCAGAGCCATTGGGACAGTGCAGCCCGGGAGCCCCTTGGACAGGAAGGACAGGGTGTGAGGAGTGCATTGGGGGGAGGCAGCCTCCCAGGAGCAGGAGCGGAGGTTCTGGTCCTCCTCCTCTACCCACAAGGGACAAGCTTGGGCAAGTGTTTCCCTCTGAGGTGTGAGACCCTCCCCACAGAGGGTGGAATCATTGGGGTCAGGCAAGGCGAGTGAGAACTTCCCATAGTCCTCTTTTGTTACCAGCTGAAAACTTGAGAAAACTGCTAGTTTTCATCATTATGGCCACCAAACCCCAAGTCCTTACTTTGAGATCATAGAGCTATATGCTCTCTAGCTATTCTATTGTGATTCAGGGTAGTTCGATACAGGACCCACCACATGCTCTGCACATGCATTTGAATGGTGGTGCTGGACCCCTGTCGCCCCGGGTCTCTGTAGGAAATTGAAAGAAGAGTTATGATAGTCTGCTGATTGTGTTTCTCTTTAGTGGGTTTTTTGGAGTGTTTTGGTCTGGCTTTTAGCTGGGTCTTAAAACCAGGCAGCGCACATCACATACTCACTATGGGGAGCGTTGTGAGGGTTTCCCACACGGACTAACCATTTTTTCCTTCTTAAAACAGCAGAAAGGACCCAGGAGCGATAACAGTAAATCAAATAAGATATTTGTCGGTGGGATTCCTCACAATTGTGGTGAGACAGAGCTCAGGGAATACTTCAAGAAATTCGGAGTGGTGAGTTGTCCCTGCACCAGAGCACGGCGGGTCAGGGCGGGAGCGGTAGAACCAGGTGTCCATGGCGGTTAAGCCTGGCAGCTCTCTCCTCTGGGCCTGTGTCTCCCCCAGAGCAAGCCAGAGCCCGGGAGAGGATTTACTGCTTTTTCAGGCAAACGAAAGCTCACCCTGCCGGTCTCCTGGAAGGCCCTTGTGATTGGTTGTGAGCGCCATGGTGTAAAGCACTAGATAGTGTTAGGGAGAAGCGGGGTTTGGCTTGCCCAAGGGAGCCAGCCTGCTGTCTCTCGTCACAGGAGGGAATGTCCTAGGCCAGGTCCTTACAGCAGCAGTGCAGACCACCAGCCCGGACCCAGAGCCACCCTGCTCCAGCAGCTCACGCTGTCCACCAGGCTGCCAGGCACTCCCTCCCTGGCCAGGGGTCGTGAGAGTTTTGGACCTGTCACCTGTTCAGTGTTTCCTCAGTGACAGCAGACCTTCTCCCAAGGCTGGTTTTGTTTCTGGAAGAGGCTGAAATCTTTTAGACTCTTCTTTTTTTTTTTTAAGATTTTATTTATTATTCATTTGACAGAGACAGGCACAGCGAGAGAGGAAACACAAGCAGGGGGAGTGGGAGAGGGAGAAGCAGGCTCCCCGCCGAGCAGGGAGCCCGATGCGGGGCTCGATCCCATGACCCTGGGATCATGACCTGAGCCGAAGGCAGACACCCAACTGACTGAGCCACCCAGGCGCCCCTCTTTTAGAATCTTATGGGGGTTTAGAGTTACTTGGGCTCCTACAGGAAACTCCGTTCTAGTAGGGCAGACAGAAGAGAAGACAGGGGCTAGCAAGCAAGCTCGTGTGGGGTGCTTGTGCCCCAGTCATCCGAGGCAAAGGCACGGGGTCACCCCACACTCCCGCCTGGTCACACACCCTGTTGGTGGGACAGCCCTGTTGCCTCATTCCCACCTGTTTGTCAGGGGTGCCTGAGTGTGCCGAGGACCTGGGCCAGGAATGAAGAGTGCCAGAGCACATGGTGATGTGTGCTCAGTGAGCCAAGGGCCCGGGAGAGAGAGGGGTGCTGGCTGGGCGGACATCTGTGAGGGAGTGCCAAGCCAAGCGCCGGTCAGCTGGATGGTCTTGGACCTGCGGCTGACCACCAGAGCTCTGGGTCCTTCTGTCCCAGCATCTTGGTTTTTGTCTGTGAATGGAAGGGAGCACTATGGGGCTGGGGCCTCCGGTGTCCACCCCGTGAGCACTTGGGGCAGAGGCAGCATGCACTTCCCCTGGCCTCCTTCAGGCCCTGTGAGTCTCAGGCATCAAACCCCATAAGGCTGGCCTTTTGCCTCAGGACTTCCCTGAGGAGTGTCTGGAGATGTTCCCAAGCTGTCTGTTTGCCTCGGGAGTTTTGTGGTAGCCAGATGTGCCCGTGGCTGCCCGTGGCACCCGGATTCTCGAGCACCCGTCTCTCTTGCAGGTCACAGAAGTGGTTATGATCTACGACGCAGAGAAGCAGAGACCTCGAGGTAAAAGACATGGAGTTTGTCCTTGACCTCCCCTTCAGATGGCAAACTATTTCACAATTAGGTGGTGGTGGTAGCGAGCATTGCCTCAGAGAAGGATGATTTGGAGACATGATTAAAACGTAGGCCCTTCCTGTGCAGCCCCAGCCTGTCTGCTTCCCAAGGTCAGACGTCACCGTGTTTTTTTGGCTCGTGCTTTTGAAGTTTTTACAACTTGACATGAATTTCAATATGGTTTCTGTTTTTAAATGTGTACTGAAAGATTGGTGCTTTTTTCAAATGGTGCACTTGTCACTCAGGGCTGCATCCTGCTTGGAGTCCCCTGCCCAGGCAGGTCTCATTCCATGGCGTCAGGCTAGGTCTGCCCCAGCTCGGCTTGAACGTGGACTTTCCTTTATCCATCCCATGCTTTTTTCCTGTTTTTCTTGTTCCCCTAAGCCCGTGGGGCAGCGGGAGGAGGGTGAGGAGCCGCCTCAGCGCATCCCCGGCGGGTTCCGGGAGCGGCCCACGCTCACACGTCCAAATTGGTTTGTGGGGCTGGGACAGCGGGCACCCGATTTCCGTGCCCTTTTTTATGATTATTATTTCTTTTTCTTTTTCTTTTTTTTTAATTTTTTTTGTGGCTGCTGCTGTTTGTGCCCGCCCGTCTGTTTTGGTTCATCCGCCGCTTTTGGACCGGCTGTGTGAGCTGCCCTGCGGTCTGGGCGCCGTGCAGCCCCTGCCCCAGCCCCGTCCGAGGCCCCCCTAGCGCACAGAGCCGGCGCCACCGCAGCATGCGCCCGCCATGCTGGAGAATAGTTTGCCATTTGAACTTCCATCCTTCTCTTCCTCCATGATAAGTGACATATCCTCACTTCATGTCGATTAAGCTGTTAAGTCTTAGCTTAACTTTAACGTAGACATACATGCTTAGTGACGTACTTAAGTGTCTCATAGTAAAGTACAGTAACGTTAAGTAAGTTGTTTTTCCTTTTCTCTCTGTGAATTGTTTGTGATTAACGATATCTCTTTAGATTTCTCTTCTCCAGGTGCTAAATTATATCACACAGGTACAGGCCAGTCCCGCAGTCAGAGGAGGGAACGGGCTTTGCTCCAGTGGGGTGTAAACGAAGTTTCAGTGTGTTTCTGTCCGCTTCCTCAGTGGTGATGTCGCCTCTTGACAGACAGATGCACCCCTAGACGCCCCGCCCCGGGGCTCCTTACCCAAGACTCACCGCCTCTTGCGCTATAACGGACCACGCGAGCCCTGTGGTTGCAGACACTCCTGCACTTGGAGAAAATGTTAACTTTTTAACATGCTGTTCATCACCCATGTTGTGTTCCACCATTTGCCTCCGGTCTTGTGAAACTTCAGGACTTGGGAATCCTGAGGGCTGCTCTTAGAGTCATACCCCCAGTCGGCCCCCTGAGGCCTCACCCTGGGCCTGGGGAGCACGTCGAGCCGCCGTGGGCTGGGGGGTGCAGGCAGGAGGAGCTGGTGGGGAGAGTGCTTCGGGCTTGACCTTGGGACCCATGTTCCCGTGGGGGCTCACAGTGTCCTCCACCTCAGAGAGTCCCTGTGAGCACGAGGCCAGCAGAGGGTGGGAGCGACAGAGGGGCATCCCAGAGAGCTCATCCTGCTTTCTCCCCTTCCCAGGTCTTTTCCAGGGCTCCACCTCCCTCCTCCTTCCTCCCTCTTGGCCAATCTAAGACAGTGTCCCTGTCCCTGTCCCAAGGGTTCTGCATGTGTCTCACTGGGGACAATGAGGCCCTGACCTCACCCCGGCCGCTGCCTTTGCTCGCCTCACACCTTCCTCTTTGGCGATCTGCGCTCCCCGCCCCGGCTCCAGCTTCTGTCTCCTGTGTCTTGCTGTCATCGTTCTGCAGCCGTGTTTCTGCTCCTTCTCGCACGCCGTGTGCAGGTTCTTGTGTGAGTGTGTGCATAGTCACACTCAGACACGCGCGCGTGCCGAGACACATCCGAAGCCTCTGAGTCCCGGGTGTCTCTCCCTGCTGGTCTGTCATCCCCAGGTTTCTGAGCTGTCTTCTCCCCCCACCCCCTACCCCAAGGTTTTGCCTACAGTCTTCCCACACGGCCCAGCGCCTGCAACCTCAGTGTCCCTCTCCCGTCCTCTTGAGAGGCCTCGGGCTTGGCTGCTCCTTCCCGGTGCCCCCTCCCTGCCCGCTCTGGCCCTGCGGCCCTTGGAGGCCCTGTCGGGCGCAGGCCTGACCCGGGCTCTTTGCACCGGCCATGTCATGCTCTGTCGCTCTGTCCCCGCCCGCACCCCGTGCCCTTCTTCAGCCCGGTCTGGGCGCCCAGCCCTTCCCCTCACCCGTCTTTTGTTCTCCCGGGTCTTCCGGCAGCTGTCTGCCGCACGCGTCCTTTTGTGCTTGGAGCAGATGGGCCCCGGGGAGGCAGTGCAGTCGGCTGAGGACCAGACATGCCACCGTAGCTGGGCGGTCACACTCACCCAGACCAACCAAACTTCGTTTATACTGCCACTTTCTTGTGTTTGGGAAAGGCTAAATTTTTTTTCCCTTTAAAATTCTCTTTTTGATGACACGGTGCCTCTTGCTCTTGCTGCTGACAGCAGAGTTTGACCTGCTGGAACCCACTGTGGCCTGTATCTTTGTGTATTTTACTTACGTAGCTGCGTACAGATAGATAAGTGTATACATACGTATGTTCCTGTGCAGGACTCCTTGGGCTTACCCAACGGTGTTGGATAAGCTTAGCGGGGCACTAACTGTAGAGACCGTACTCCTGTTTAACGCGCTAGAACGATAGATGGCTACTGTCAGCACTAGTTGCAAAGCAAATTGCAAGCCGAGGGGGAGAATCTCGGGTTTCAGAAAAGCAGCCGCGCACCCACGGCACACACCCCGCCGGAGGTGGAGCTCACTGGAGCTCGCGGCCCGCTGCCCTGCTTGCAGGGGTGCGCCGCGGCCCCCTCCACAGAGTGCTCTGGCACACTCCGGGCGCACCGGGCCTGCTCCTGGGCCAGGCCCCCGCCTCTCTCCTGCCCGGGCTGCCCCTGTCTGTGAGGCCAGCCCCTGGGGGTTCCCACCGTGTCTCCACGTGGAACCCCGCCTCCATCACTGGCTCGGGCCCCGCCCTGCAGCCTCACATACTCCGCTTCCCTGAAACCCTTGGACGACCCCTCGGCCCGGCCCTGATACTGTTCATCATCCTGTTTTGTGTCACAACGCCCTGCTACCTTGATTCACTCTTCGTCGTTGGCTAGGTTTTGGATTTATTACTTTCGAGGACGAACAATCAGTGGACCAGGCTGTCAACATGCATTTTCACGACATCATGGGCAAAAAAGTGTGTAGTTGTAGTTTTATTTTACCTTAAGACCAAACCAAGTCTTAGGCAACTTAGGGATTTCACTGGAAATGACAATTCCTGAACAGAAAAAGGGCCGGGCGAGTCGACCTGGGGCATTGTGCTGTGTGGGCTTGGGCCTGCTTCTGCAGAAGCAAGGGGCCCTCCCTGCCCGAGGGGTTCTGCCTGTGGCGTGGCGTCTCCCGTCTCGCCAGCTCTGCTCCCGGAGCCCCTCGCTCTGGATCACCGGGGACTGGTGGGTGGGGTGGCCCCCCGGCCGAGGGGCACGGTCTGCGGGGGCCTCCTGGGCTGGCCTCCAGTGAAATTGCAGGTTGCCTCAGGCTTGGTTTCAGTGACCACTCCTTCAGATGTCTGTCCTGCATTCCAATTGCCTCCTGCCACCCCATGATGTGTGGTGGGCAGCGGACCTTTGACCACAGGTTCCATGTCAAACCGAAAGAGACGTAAACATCCTGAAGGATTGGTTTTTTTTACTTGGGTCACTTACTGTGAAACTCCGGTCCCAACCACATGCTCTCGGTAGTACTTAACTCCATGCAGTCAAGTGACCTCTGGTTTCATCTTCATACTGTGTTGCTGCCATGGAGGCAGGCTGGCTCAGAACGTGGCCCCTGCTCCTCATTTTACTGGGGCCCCCAGAGCTCTCTAAAACGAATCACTGGTAGAAATTCTGCAGTGGGGGATCCCTGAGAGTTAGCAAGAGGCTTTGGGTCCACATTTTTGCAGGACTCCTGTCTCCGTCCTTCTGAAACCTGCTCTGCACGCCCTGGCGGTCCCCGTGGGGGCCACACAGGCAGCATTTCCTTGTGCCCTTTGACATGCCCTGCCCTGGGGACGAGACCACGGCCATTTTTGTCAGTTACGACATTGTGGAGGGACTAAGGCACCACAAGTTCGCTGCCTCCCCAGCGCTCCCACCCCAGCCCCACAGCCCATCCCCGAAAGCTGATAAACGCAGCAGTGCGTGGAGCTGTAGTTACATACAGGTGGCTGAGGTTTTGTTGCAGGCTTAATTAATTCCGTTTGAACCTGACTAAGCAGCAGACACAAATCTCGCTCCGACGTTCATTGAAGCTTTTAGTTTAAAATTAGCATGCAGATTTCAAGGATGCATGCCAGTTACGAACACAAGTTCAAAGGAGTCCACGTTCAATATTTTAAGGTACTGTGACATTTAAAACTTGGAGGAAGCCTGTCCTGCTCTAGGGGCAGAAAGGCTGCTAAGCGCACGGATCTGCTCCATCTTCAGGCGGCCGGCCCCCCCCACCGGTTTTGTAGGACGCATCGGTGTCTGAGTCTGGTCTGCACGGAGCACAGAGCGGAGACTGAGGTGGCTTCTCGGTGTGGGGCTCAACTTCTAAAGTAAGGTGCACACGTGTGGGAGCCCGGCTCCCGGCAGCAACCCCTGGCCTCGCCCTGTTCCCCTTGCCCGACCTTCACTGGTGGGCAGGCCACAGCAGCCCCTCGGTTCCTTAGTGGGGGTTCGCCTCCGTGAGGGGCTTGGGTCCCACTTCTAATTAAAACCGGAGTGCCAGTGGCTGCGTCCATGTTCTGAGAGGAAGAGGATAAAAATTAAAAAAAAAAAAAAAGTTTACAAGGGCTGCTTTGCTTTGTAAGCAGGAACCAAATTCCCTTAAGGAGAGTATGTGAAGACTCATTAATTTGAGTTCTTTGAAACGGGTCCCTTGGTCCTGCTATCACATCGCCTTGAGCTAACGGGGATTTTGTTCCTATCCGTGGAGTGTCCTTGGGGCATCAGGAAGGTGGGATCTTTGTGCCTCTGTCCCACTTCCTGTTTGTTCTCCAACAGGAAGGGGTCTTAAGGCAGAACCGATGGAATTCTGAATACATAATGCTTAGCTCACCAGACTTGAGACCCCAAGGATGACTCCAAGTGGATTTACTGTCTCTTCCTTCCCATTAAAATTTATCATAAGAAAAAAACGAAACAACTGGAGACTCCAGTGCTGAGGCAGCCCTGTAATTGGGGGATTTCGGGTTGTCAGTCTGCCTGCATCTTAGAAGCTGCGTGAGGGAGGGAGCCTTCTGGCGGCCACAGAGCTCGATGCTAGGAGGGCACGTACAGTCCCTCCCGCTGTCCCGGCCCCTCCCAGTGCTGTGGCTCCCGACAACGTCCAAAAGAGGCAGGGTCCTGGGCTGCTGACCTAACACAGTATGAAGATTGCTTACTGATTCAAATGTCCATTTTATTGCATGTTTGTTTACTTTTTTTGTTAGATGTAATGTAAGATTCTCTTTATCACATCCATTCCCTCTGACATTATTTTGAGTTAATTGAGATTCTTTAAGCGTTAGCCTGGGGAAGGTAAGTCTTTATCTTCCATTAGACATTTTAAATAAAAAACCTAAGTAAACCAACTGTGTTTCTCAGGTATGAGCTTAAAGTGCAGGCAGGGTGGGCGGACTCTGGAAAGGTCCTCTGTGTCTGTTGGCCTGGCTCCCCCCAGCGGAGGTCCCTCCTCCACCGCGGTGCTCGGACAGCATCCGGCTCCTGCCGCGCTGGGGCCCTGGAGAGGCCTGGGGAGAGGGCTGTGATTGTTCGGTCGGTCCTGGTCTCTGTGTCCCTGGGGTGACGAGGCCATCGAAGGAGAAAGCTGTCATTTCACCTTGACTGAAAGACCCTTGTCACACAAAACTCTGAGGGTTCTTGGCCTTCGGTCCGTGCTCTGCAGCGGGTAGGGCTTAACGTGTCTTACGGTTGCATCCGTTGTACCTGAGAAACATGTTCTAAGCAAAAAAGAAAAAAAAGAAAGAAAAGGGAAAATTATAAATTTTTAAAGAAAAAAAATACTGGCCTAAATAAGGTTTATAGTTAAGTATTTAGTTTTAAGTCATAAGATGCTAAGTGTAGTCGTAAGTTATCTGAGGGTGTGTCTGAAGGGAAGGGGGTCCAGGACCCTCGGCATCTCCCTAAACCAGAGCTTCGTTTGTCTAGGTGGAAGTTAAACGGGCTGAGCCACGGGACAGCAAAAGCCAAGCGCCGGGACAGCCAGGTGCCAGCCAGTGGGGCAGCCGGGTCGTGCCCAATGCCGCCAATGGCTGGGCAGGCCAGCCCCCACCCACGTGGCAGCAAGGATACGGCCCGCAAGGTACGGCTCCAGCACCCAGAACTGGTCGTGCCCCCAGACGGCCGCCTCAGGGAGGCCTGCTTGGAGGCCAGGGTCCCAAGCCTGAGGGGCGGCAGCTCCCCACAGCTGCGCACGCCCTTTTCCTGCAGACACGGCGGAGGTGGGACGTGCTGGCTGGACAGGTGTGCAGGCCTTTGAGGGAGTACCTGAGGGCAGAGGTGGGGCTCCCTCCCCGTCCAGCCCCAGGGTCGACACACACAGCTATGCGCTCATCCAGTAGCCAGCACGTGGGGTCTGTGCTGGGTACCCGTTAGCGCCGGAACCTTCCAGCAAACCCCCAGAGGGGTGCTGTCCAGTCAGCTCACAGATGAGAGAGGGGCTGGCTTCCCTGTGCTCACCTGGTCCACCTGAGCGTGGTGTGACCCTCGGTGGTGTGCTTGGGCCACAGCCAAGTTCCCCACCTGCGGTTTGGGCAGACGGGTCTGGCTGTGGCCAGCAGAGCTGCCGCGAGCGTCCTCGCCCCACGTGCCGTGCTGTGGAGGAAGGGCCACGTAGGTCTGAGGGAGCAGTCGGTTGCTGCGTGTGGCCCGCGTGCTCTCCCTGTGGTCCGTGGCCGTGCCGGGCATTGCCTCTAGGGGGAGGCTAGGAGGACCTGGTGGGTCGTGGGTCGTGGGTCGTGGAGTCTGGCACTGCCGCCATCGCCCCCAGCAGGTGCTGCACCGCTGAGCGTAGAGTGGGAAGTGGGCTTGGCCTGGCCATTTCAGAGGCTCAGATCAGATGCTTTTAGGGAGACTGGGGCTTTTGGCCGGCCTCTTGGGCCCTCTGAATCTGCTCCTGCTCCCGGGGCTCTGGGCTGTCAGGGCCTCTGTGTAGGGTCAGCGGAGTGGTTAAGGACAGCTTGGCAGAAGGGTTGAGGTTCCCAGGGGCCCCAGGACAGGATCTGGTAGCCACTGCCTCCTTCAGAAATGCAAAGAAGGGACAGTGTCCAAGGAGGGGCAAGAGGAGGCCAGGTAGGTCTGTCTGCACCCAGAGGCACCTGGCGCGCTGCCCCCAAAGCTTGCAGATTGGTCTTTTTAAAAATATTTTATCACAAGATAAAACACAGCCGGGGCGCCTCGGTGGCTTAGTAGGTTAAGCATCTGCCTTCTGCTCAGGTCATGATCCCGGGGTCCTGGGATCGAGCCCCGCATCGGGCTCCCTGTTCCGCGGGAAGCCTGCTTCCCCCTCTCCCACTCCCCCTGCTTGTGTTCCCTCTCTCGCTGTGTCTGTCTCTGTCAAATAAATAAATAAAATCTTTGTGCTGCAGTGGGGGAGGGGGACAAACAGCCATAGGAGACCAGGTACTGAGGCCAGAAACTCTTGCCCACTAGCACTTGGCTGGAAGCCGGCCCAGGGCTCCCACCACCCAGCCTAAGGTCTCACCTGTGCATCTGAGCCCCTGGTCCGTGGGGGTCCCCTTGACCCTTTCTGATGGGTTCTGTTGAAGAGCCAGGGCCACCTGACCAACGGGCTTCTCTTGGGGATCCTTCCCCTGTAGAAGCAGGACGTGAGTGGCAGCCCTTTGCCCATACCCAGGTGCCTGTGTTCCTGGTCCACCACGGGCTCCTCGGATGCCGTCCTCGGGCTGGGACGTCCTCCCTGTGCCCGCGTGCGGCAGGACGCCAGGCCCCTGGAGTGTGTTTCCAGGAGGGCTTTGCCAGCAGAGCAAGAGCTGTTGGGGTGGGTCAGCTGCCAGTCTGGGACATGGACAGGACACCAACCACTCTCTTTGTTTTCCTGTTTAGGAATGTGGGTTCCAGCAGGACAGGCAATTGGTAAGTCCTTATTTGTGGGTATCCGAGAGAGAACGGAGTCTGAAATGGGGTGGGACCCCGGGGGTGGCCGGGCACTGGGAGCTGTGTGCGCCACACCCTTTCCCCCTCACCCACCTCTGCGTCCTGTGTTCCAGGTGGCTATGGACCACCGCCTGCGGGGAGAGGAGCTCCCCCACCGCCCCCACCGTTCACCTCTTACATCGTGTCCACCCCTCCTGGAGGGTTCCCCCCTCCTCAGGGCTTCCCACAGGGCTACGGTGCCCCCCCACAGTTCAGTAAGTCCCGCGGGCCCCTGGAGTGGGGCGGGGGGCCCATGCTGAGATGCGACCCTGCAGCCTGTGCCCGGCACTCGCTTGGGGCACGTGGCTGGGGCGCTGCCTGCCGTGGTCCGCCTGCTTGCGGGGCTGTGTGCGTGGCACGCCTGGTGTGTGAGGGAATGTGCGCCCTCGCTGGGGCATCTGGATCTGATGGGACTCAGCAGTGAGGGGCTGGAGAGCGTCAGGAGCTCTCGTCTGCTGGGCTCTGGTACAGCACCTGGGCCTCGGGCAGCTAGCGCGCCTGCGAGGCTCTGTGCTCGCCCTTGGTGGGAAGGTGGCCTTGCGGCCTCGCCTGGCGCACCGTGGCTGACTGCTGTCACTTTGAGTGCCAGGCAGCCAGCCCAGACGGTCCCGCGCTCCTGCTGGGAGGTGCTTGGGGGTCTGGGTGTGTTCTGTTGGAGTGCACCCCGGCGCAGGTCAGGCCACGGGACAGCCGTATGGCCCCTCACCATGGCCTGGACCACATCTGATTTTAGTTGTAACCAGGAGGTGGGTGGATAGAAACGGGGTTGTCGAGCCCCAGGACAGAGGGGAAGGCTTGCCGTGATGGAAGGTTGGCGCTGTGTCCGGCAGGCGGGTTTTGTCCTTTTCAAGAGGACGCCAGTGCAGCCCCTGCCTGTGGGGTCCCTGCCGAACGCTCGCTGTTGGGGTTGCGACAGGCCGCCCCAGGCCCACACTAGGGACATCCCCAAGGCCTGGCCGCTCGGTGGGTTTCAGCAGGAAATGGTGCAGCGGCTTCTGGTGGGCTGGGCTGTGGTCGCGTACCGTGTCTGTGTCTTCCTCTCCTGTTTGTGTGCAGGTTTTGGCTATGGGCCTCCGCCTCCACCACCGGATCAGTTTGCCCCACCGGGGGTCCCTCCACCACCTGCTACTCCGGGGGCAGCACCTCTGGCTTTCCCTCCGCCCCCGTCTCAGGCCGCCCCGGACATGAGCAAGCCTCCAACGGCCCAGCCGGACTTCCCCTATAGTCAGTACGGTGAGTTGGAGACCTGCAGGCGCGGCCTGGGGCCCGGGACCTGGCCCCACCATCTCCTGCCTTCCTCCCCGCCAGCAGGAGTGTGGCAGGAGGCCCGCTGTGCAGAGGCTTGTTGCAGAGGGTCAAGCAAAATGAAAAGCAGGATTTTGGTGTCTCGGGTTTTGGCTAGGGAGCTAGTCTTAGAAAAGCATCGATCGTGCAGCAGGTGTCCAGGCCGCGTGGCTTCGGGAACCCGAAGCTGTGACGGGGGCCCTAGGAGGAGGACGCGAGGGCCTTTGGGGCACCCCCAGCAGGCCCTGTTCCTGGTTGTCTTGTTTTCTTCTGTGTGCAGAGCGCAGGGCGGGCACCTGTGGGCCACGTGGCTTCGTGGCTCTGGTCAGTGGCAGGCATGGGCTCGGGTGTTACCATGTGCTTCACTCGAGGGGCTGGTCATGGAGGAGTTGCTTCTGAGCCTGGGGTCTACAGGGTGGCGACCTGTGGCCTGTGTGGGAGGAGCTCATGTGAGGACAGGGTTAGGCCCGGTGTCCGGGGGTCTCCTGCTGCCTCTGCTGGGCCAGGCGGGTGGGGCTGCCTGTCGCCAGGGCTCCCAGGGCTCTGCTCTTCCCACTTCATTGCTCAGACGGTTTGGCCTAAGACCGCAGTGTCTGCAAGTTGAAGCTGTTCTTGCCCTCAAATGCCATCCGTGGCCAGCTGCTCCCGGCTGCCCAGCATCGTGCAGTCTTGTCCCCCTTGACGCTGTGCCAGGCAGCGCTCCCCGAGTGCATGGGTTGTCAGCACCCCCCTCCCCCCCCAGCAGTTCCTGCTGCGTGTGGCGCGCGTGAGCAGCCCTGGGTGGGGGTGTGCTGACCGCCAGCGTGGCCCCGCCCCTCTGCTGAGGCTGCCCTGGGGTAGTCACCCTGGTCTCGTCTCTTGCCAGGCCTGGGTACCTATTCTCAAGACCCGTCAGGCTTCGGGCCCATACTTTGTTTACACTCTTATGGTCAGGCTGAGCAGTGATGTGGCCTAGGTAGGTGGCACCTCCTCATCCACGATCCCCACTCTGTCTGCACCCGGGCAACGGACATCGCCTCCTCTGCCGTCCTGGGCGGGGGTGGACCTGGCGGTGCCCTCGGGACGGGGCCCTTGCCGGGGCGAGGATCTCGACTGGCCACGGCCCCATGGCCCCAGGAGCTCTGCTTCTGCTGGGCAGCAGACACAGGCACCCTGTGCCTTTGTGCACCCTGTCCCACCCGGGACCCAGGGGCCCCGGGACACGCCTTCATCCTGGGTGTGCAGTCTGGTGCCGTTCCCCTTTCCAGAAGCGCTTCCCATGCCTTTAGAGGTCAGCAGTGCAGGGTCTAGGTCCTGTTTGGGGGAGGGACCTGCCCGGCCCAGGCAGTCCCTGCGGGCATGGCGTCGGGCACGCAGTCTTGCCCCACACCCGCCGGTTCTACGGAAGCTGCCCGCTTGGGTCGGCTCTGCAGGGAGGACTGTCTCGAGTCTGGCGGGCATCCGGGGGGGTTGCGGGGGAGGCCTGGCACTAGTCTAGTCTGAGATTTTCTTAAATTCTGGGGGCTGTGTCTGAGTTCCCCACGCATGCCACTCGAAAATAAACTTCTGGAAGCCCTCGGGCCACCGAGCCAGGCCAGGTGCTGTCACGTCTCCAAGCTCCAAGGTTTGCAGGGGCTCAGATGGGCTGCTAGGGCCCAGCCCCGGGTCCTCGGGAATGGGTGGGGAGGCGAGGCCGAGCACGGGTGGGGCAGACCAGGGGCTCCTCGAGGTCTCTGAGCTACGTTTCCTTCTGGGCAGAGGCAGCGGTCGGGGTCCCGTGGGCGAGCAGGGTGGGCTGTGCGGGCGTGGACCCCTCCTGGGCCCCCGGCTCACTGGGCTTTTTCCCCGCAGGTTACGGACAGGACTTGGCTGGCTTCGGACAGGGCTTCTCAGACCCCAGCCAGCAGCCCCCCTCCTACGGGGGCCCCTCGGTGCCAGGCTCGGGGGGCCCCCCCGCCGGCGGCAGTGGCTTTGGACGAGGTCAGAACCACAACGTGCAGGGATTCCACCCGTACCGACGCTAGCCGCACGGTGCCCTGCGGACGCCGGGTGGCTGAGACCCGGGATTTGGAACTTGTGAACTCGTGACAATCACAGACTTGGCAGAGAAATGGCGACTCGACGGTGGGGGGAGGGGGGCGAGAGGCTTTTGGAGGCGGCTGTGGGTGTCTGGACTGACGTTTTTAAATATATTTCTTCCTCTGACCCATCAGCACAATAAAAAAAAGTCACTGGTTCAACAACAGGGTTTAAAAAAAATGTCTTCAGCTTTAATTCAAAACTTGAGGTTTCCTTTTCTTCCTTTTTTTTGAAATTATTTTCTGAGCCTTTTGTTTGACCGTATATTGTAAACTTTTATGTTAAAGAAAAAAAATATACATTTACAAATTGTGAGATTTTTAAGAGAAATTTTCTACGATGTATACTGGCTTATTTTTTAATTTAAAGCAGGGTTTCCGTGGGCACTGGTGGCAGCGAGGGGCGTGTTCAGTGACTCACTCCTGGCTTTGAGGGCTGGGGCCCGTTGGCCCAGAAACTCTGGGAGCTTACCGAAGAAGTCTACGGAGCGTGTTTTGTTTTTTGTTTATTCCTGGCTTTTGCCGACTGACCTGCCCGGCGCCGTCTGCAGGTGCGCCGTGGGGGCCGCGCCCGCCCAGCCTCTGCCGGCGCCGCCCCGCGTCCGCCCCAGCAGCAGGGACAAGGAGGCCTTGTCAGCCGCTCTCCCGCGCACGTGGTTTCAGGGCGTCCCCACTGACCAGTTTGACCCTGGTTTGAATAAAGAGAAGTGCGTTTGGATTAGAAACCCACGTTGTGTCCTTTCATTCCCTCCCTGCTCTGGGCTGGGCGTCCCCACGGGAGGACTGCGCTGGCCCTCGGCCTCCGCGGCCCCAGGCACGCGCAGTCCGCGCCCCCGGGGAGCCCGGGGCCCCACCTCGGTGCGCCCAGGGCCTTGGCGTGGTGGCGGACATGGATTTTAGGATGGCCTGGGGCTGGGGGCCTGGTGAGAGCTGCAGACCCAGTGTGAAGGGGCCCAGGTTCCAGGGCTCGGGCCGCCCGCTGGGTGCCAAGGGAAAGATGCCCGGACAGATCTGAGTGGGGACCGGCCAGGCCTCCCCATTCCCGTGGGAGTGACGCCTGGACTGTGGCCTTGGGTGGGCCACTCACCTCTCCACAAACTAGGCTGTTGACATGGGTGGTGTGGGCGTTGGGACACCCAGTCGAGGGCCAGCAGGAGGCAGCAGGGTGGCCTGAGCCCCTAGAGCTGAAGGGAGATGCCCCAGGGGCACCTGGTGGGGCCTGGCCATCCTAGCTGGGACCCCCAGCCAGGGGGAGGAGGTGGGCTGGGATGAGTTCCAGCATCCCACAGTGGCCACTCCCCTGCCTGACACACACGGCCTGGCCGGCAAAGTGTCTGCCAGGCCTTTCCAGCCCTGGACATTCCGGATATTCCGTTCCTGTCCATGTTCCTGACTGCCCCTCTCCCCAGATAGAAGGGGCTGTGACCGTCAGTGACCACGGAGGGGAGTCTGAGCTCACGTGCACACAGGACTTCTTTGGCTCTGGCCTGGCCTCTCGGCAAGAGTGGGAGGGACTCCTGGGCCCGGGGGAGGCTGGCCCTGGGAATTAGGAACAAAATGGGTGAATCCTCCCGTGTTCTAGTGCGTGGGGGCCTGAGGGCTGCCGTCACAAACTGCCACCAACTTAGGGCTTAAACCTCTCACGCTCATGTCCTGACAGTTCTGGGCTCAGAAGTCCTAAAACCCCGGCGCGGGCAGGGCTGTTCCCCCCCCCCCCCCCCCCCCCCCCCCCGGGGCCCCCCCCCCGCCTTTTCCCGGCCCGCGGCTCCCCCTCCAACTCCATCCTCACCACCAGCAGCGCGGGGTCTGCCGATCTCTGGGACTCCCACCCTCTGCCTCCCTCTCGTGAGGACCTCGTGAGGACGCCGGGTCCCCCCCTCCTCGGGGGCCCTGACAAGGTCCCCTCTGCCGCGTGAGGGGACACGTCCTGGTTCCCAGTCTTTGGAGGCCGTTATTACGTCATTCTAAAGACCACCGTCAAGATTTTGAAAACGTAAAAAGAACAGGGATGGGCGCCGGGGGGGCTTAGTTGGTGAAGCATCTGCCTTCGGCTCAGGTCATGATCACAGGAAGCTGGGATCAGCTCCACATCGGGCTCCCTGCTCAGCGGAGAGTCTGCTTCTCCCTCTGCCACCCCCCGCGCCCCCCGCTTGTGTGTGCTTACACTGTCCTCTCTGACAAATCTTAAAAAAAAAAAAAAACTATTAAAAAAAATGTAAAAAGAGGGGCACCTGGGTGGCTCAGTCGTTAAGCGTCTGCCTTCGGCTGGGGTCGTGGTCCCAGGGTCCTGGGATCGAGCCCCGCATCGGGCTCCCTGCTCCGCGGGAAGCCTGCCTCTCCCTCTCCCACTCCCCTGCTTGTGTTCCCTCTCTCGCTGTGTCTCTCTCTGTCAAATAAATAAATAAAATCTTTAAAAAAAAAAAAATGTAAAAAGAACAGATTCATCCAAAATGCACCGGATGCCTCCAATGTACCAGCCTGAAATAAAGCAATGGACAGGGCGCCTGGGTGGCTCAGTCGGTTAAGCGACTGCCTTCGGCTCAGGTCATGATCCTGGAGTCCCGGGATCGAGTCCCGCATCGGGCTCCCTGCTCGGCGGGGAGCCTGCTTCTCCCTCTGACCCTCCCCCCTCTCGTGTGTTCTCTCTCTCTCAAATAAATAAAAAATCTTTAAAAAATAATAATAATAAAGCAATGGACAGAACAGCCAGAAACCCCCATCCACACCCACGGCCCAGCTCACGTTCTGGGGCAGGGAAGGTGGGTTTAGCTCGAAGGCCAAGAGAGGGGCGCCTCCCCTGCAGTGCTCACCCCGCCACCCACCAGCCCGGTTTACAGGAGGCACTTCGGGCAGGCGCCCTCCATCCCTACTGCATGTCATCACAGGGTGAAACCTTAGCTCCTTTTTTTGTGAAATTAATTCTCTGCAAAATGAAGGTTCCCTGGCAAAAGGGCATTATGCAAACGAGGCAGGGATTTCCGGCCGGCCAGGGGCTCCTGGGACCACACCTTACTCTGGTGAGCACTGGCACGCCCCTCGGGTCCCGAAGGACACATCCTGAGGCCCCCAGACCTGTGCTTGTTCTCCACCAGGGATAGGGAGGGACGTCCCCTTCTTGGGTACAGTTTAACGGGCTCTAGCCACAGGATTGTGGAAACGGCTGAGGAGGCCGGGCTTCCTGGGAGACTTCCTGTTCCCTCCAGGCCAGCCCCAGCTCCCCACAAAGCTACGGGTCTCAGCCAAACCCCACCCAGCAATCTGGGGGAAGGGTCTGGAGGCTCAGGGGCTGCTGGTCCCACAGGCCCAGCACTCAGCTGGGTGGGGCGGAGGCACCTGCCTCATGCCTCCCCTCCCGCAGGCTCTTTGCATGCTTGCCCGTCCAACGGGAACTCCCCTCCCGATGCCTCTTCCATCCCTGCCGTTCAGTGTGGTTACCCATATGCTCGGGGTTCCCACTGCCGTTTCACCTGTTTTCTGTATGCTGTGTATCTGTTTCTTGTTTCTGTATGCCTCTGTTGAGGTTTTTGCATTAAATGAGTATCTTCTAGTGTACCGTTTTAATTAATGATTTTTTTTCGTACCATATATATATTTGGTTTTTTATTGTGACAAAACATACATTAAGATTTGCCATCATAGCCGTCTCTAAGCGCACAGCTCAGCGGCATGAAGCACACTCACCCTGTCCTGCGACCACCCCCACCCTCCGTCTCCAGAACGTTCCGTCTCCCCACACGGAGACTCTGTCCCCGTGAAGCACGGACTCCCCACCCCCACCCTCCGTCTCCAGAACGTTCCATCTCCCCACACGGAGACTCTGTCCCCACGAAGCACGGACTCCCCACCCCCTGCCCCAGCCCCGGCTCCCACCCTCTCCTTTCTGTCTCTGTGGACGGGACTCCCCCAAGGACCTCCTGGGAGTGGGGTCCTGCGGGATGTGTCCTTCTGGGTCTGGCTCCTCTCGCTGAGCCCGGTATCCCCAAGGTCCCTCCACGTCGTGGCAGGTGCCGGGGTCCCTTCCTTCCTGAGGCTGGAGCGTGTTCCCGCGTGGGGACGGACCGCGCCGTGTGTACCCCTCATCTGTGGGTGGACACTGGGGTGCTTCCCCCTTCGGGCCGCGTGACCCATGCGGCTGTGCGCAGGTGAATCTGTTCGAGTTCCTTGGGGCGACAGCCCTACCGCCTTGTTCCCTGTGTGCTGTCAACGTTAGACCCGCACACGTGTTACAGAAACCTAGCAGTGCACGGCGGTACTGACTTCGGGTGCTGAAGGCTGGCCGGTCCCCATCAGGGGCGCCTTCTCGGAGCACCCTGCAGAGCCCGCGTCCGGCCCGCCGGCCCCCCGGCTTTTCCTCCTTGCTCCGGACTGACCGCCGCCCCCAGTGGAGCGCCAGCTCCCCCGCGGCGCTGGGCCTGAACCCGCACACCTGTGCTGGAATAGGGTTGCAGGAATATGAGGTTGCGAAAGGGGCAGCGACGTGTCCCACGTCCCCCAAACACGAAGGCGGCCGGCCCCAGCCCCGGGGGTCGGAGCCCCGCAGAACGGCGGCGGTTGCTTCAGCCTGCGCAGCCTGCGCTCGGTCCTCCGGCCAGCAGAGGGCGCGCTCCTCCGCCCAGAAAGCGGAAGTGCGTGCGCGCGGACGGCCGAGGGGCGGGGCGCGCGGGGACCTTGTGATAACTGCGCAGGCGCAGGGAGGCGGTCCTTTCTGTAGGGCTGACAAGATGGTGAGTGTCGTGGGTTGGTGCGACTGTTCCCGGCCGATCCGACGCCATCCGCCGCCTGACCGCGCCGCGAGGGCCGGGGTCAGGCCGCTCGGCTGCGGCAGCCTCCTCCAAGCGTCCGGGGCCGCCGGATATGGGGGCGCGGGGTGGGCCTGGTTGGTGTCGGGATGACGCGGGGCGGGGAAGGCCCGTGCTCGCTGGCACGTCCCCGCCGAGCCCCAGCAGCCCGGAGCCGCGTGTGTGTGCCCCGGCCGGAGGCGGCGGGGACCCGGGCCGGGTGAGCCCCGCGGCCGCGGCGGCTGGGGGTCAGGTCCTCGGGCCCCGCACTGACGCGCGCCCCGGCCCGCGCAGGCGGAGGTGGAGCAGAAGAAGAAGCGCACGTTCCGCAAGTTCACGTACCGCGGCGTGGACCTGGACCAGCTGCTGGACATGTCCTAGTAAGGGGCGGCCGGGGGAGGGGGCCGCGGGCCGGCGGGGCTAGGGCCGGGGAGGGGGCCGCGGGCCGCGGCGGGGGTCCGTCCCGGCTCAGGCCGCCCGCGCTCGCCCCTGTCCGCAGCGAGCAGCTGATGCAGCTGTACAGCGCGCGGCAGCGGCGCCGGCTGAACCGCGGGCTGCGCAGGAAGCAGCACTCGCTGCTCAAGCGCCTGCGCAAGGCCAAGAAGGAGGCGCCGCCGATGGAGAAGCCCGAGGTGGTGAAGACGCACCTGCGGGACATGATCATCCTGCCGGAGATGGTGGGCAGCATGGTGGGGGTCTACAACGGCAAGACCTTCAACCAGGTGGAAATCAAGGTTCGTGCGGGGCTGGCCTGGCGGGGGGGGATCCTGTCCACTGACGTCACCTGACGCCCTGCCCTGCTCGCCCCCCCGCAGCCCGAGATGATCGGCCACTACCTGGGCGAGTTCTCCATCACCTACAAGCCTGTGAAGCACGGCAGGCCGGGCATCGGCGCCACGCACTCGTCCCGCTTCATTCCTCTCAAGTAGCCCGTCTGCCCAATAAAGGCACAGACTTGTTTAGTGCGGAGTCCGAGCGTTCCTTCCTTCCTGGTGTCCGCCACCTGGGGCCTCGGGTCCTACGAGACTTGTGCCAGCCGTGGCCCTGGTTTCCTGCTGTGGGCACGCATTGTTGGCACCCTGAGACAAGCCCAGGGTCCTGTGCCGTCTTGTGCTCTAGCGTCTCACCCTCCAGCCCCAGACCCTCGGGGGGAGCTGCCATGCCCTTCTGGGGCTCCTCCTCCCACGTTCTCCATCACGGGGGTGGTTTCCACAGCTGAAGCGAATGATTGGCAGGAGCCTCTGCACACCTCGAGCCTCTGCCCTCCCTCCAGCTGCACACACCTACCCCGTCCCTCGCGGTGCCGTCTTTAGTCCCCTGGGTCTCCCATGGTGTCCCGGGGTGAGCTCACCCAGTACCCCCTTAGGATTTGATGCAAGGTCTCAACCCTGCTCCCTAAAGTGTTTTTGCTCCAATTTGTCTCCTTCACGACGGGGAAGACCTGCAGGCCGCGGGGGGCAGAAGCCTCTGTGGACGGGGTGTAACTGTCCAGGCGGCGCTTCCTGTGACTCCCTGACGGACGTATGTGGGGGGGAGGTGAGGTGGTATCCTGGTTGTGGCCTGAGTAAGCTGGCGTGGGGACAGCAGGGAGGCGTGAAGTGAGGTGCCTACTGTGCCTCTAGTGGCGGTAAGGTGGCTGCGCCTCCGGAGGGGAGGTCAGGGAGCGGAGGCAGTGGAATGAAAAGGAGCCTCCTGCCTTTCCCCACTCCCCCCAGTGATGACTGCTTTGCCCTCCGGCTGCTCTTTTTCTGGACTCTATCTCCGGGTTGCAGCATAATGGGCTCACACTGTTACCTCGAGTTGCAGTGAGTTAAGTTAGAAAGCTGGGGCCGTTGTGTTTGTAATTTGTAGCAGAAGGCAGAGCAGGGCAGGCTCTGACAGGATGGCACACGCTTCTCGCGGCTGGGCGAGAGGAACCGCAGAGTGGAGACCAGACGGCCCGCAGGTGTAGCTGCAGCCTGTCCGCCACTCTTCCCTGGGAGCCCGCGCTCTTAAAAAGCCCCGGGAGAGCACAGTACTGCGAGAAATAGGGCCGAGTATCTGAACTGGCAGAATCAAAACACTTGGCCTCAACTTCGTTTCTAAAGCCCCCACAGAAGCCATGTGGACATTGTTGGTTCCAGGCCTGGCGGGAAGGGTGGCCGGGGAAGGCCGTGTGGGCTGGTAGGAGGGGCCCCTCTGAATGGCAGCGGTGAGGGGCCGGGGGTCCTCTGACCGTCCCCGGACCCTGGTCTGACTGCGGAGAGGTGGACCAGAAACTCCCAGCCCGCGCTGCGGATTTGGCGGGTGTGAGATGAGACACGGGCAGGCCAGCGCTTCGTGGTCTTGAGGCCTTTGTCAGAGCTGCTGCCTGCAGAGACTGGTGGACCCCATGCACACAGCCGTCCCTGGGAGCTGCAGAGGCCTCTGCGTGACCTCAGACTCACCTGGCCCAGGGGAAGGTGAGGGCTCCCTATGGTCTCAGTTGTCTTGTCTTTGGAGGTTTTGCTAGTTTTAGGGGTAGAATTTCATGATTTATCCGTTGTATACAACACTCAGTGCTCGTTCCATCATGTGCCCTCCTTAGTGCCCATCACCCAGTGACCCCCTCCCACACCCCCCTAACCGCCTCCCCCAGCAACCCTGTTCCTAGAATTAAGTGTCTCTTACGGTTTGCTTCCCTGTTTTCATCTTTATTTTTGGAATTTTTAAAATTAGGGTTTGTTGTTTTATTTTGTCAGAGCACAAGCAGGGGGAGTGGCAGGGAGAGGGAGAAGCAGGCTCCCTGCCCAGCGGGACTCGATCCCAGGACCCTGGGATCATGACCTGAGCTGAAGGCAGACGCTTCAGACGGCTGAGCCACCCAAGTGCCCCTTTTTGGAATTTTCATAATTAAATGAAATTGAATAGAAGAAACATTTTCTACATAAGCTTGGCAAGGGGGAGAAGAATGCCCAGGGTGAATGTGTGCCTTCACTGGAAAGTGGTTTTTGATCCTGAGCATGAAAAGCCATACAACTGGACAGTTCTTAGGCCACTGGGTCCATGTGCGGGATAAAAGGCACGTGCAGACAGGTGTCTGAGGGCCTCCTCTTGAGGGGCATGGGAATAATGGCAGTGAATGCCAGCTGGGGGTTGGTGCCCGCTCAGCTCGAGGCAGTGGGCGGCCCTGGGACTGAAGGGCCCACCATCCGTGCTTTCACACCACTGGCCTGCACCAAATCCACTGGACCTTTGTCTAACAGTTTCTTGTGTTGTATAAAAACAAGCAGGACCCTCCCTATGACAGCAGCATTGGTGTCTCCCACCTTCAGGGCCTTTAACCCTCACTGGAAGCTTCCAGCATGGCCACTGCAGGCCACCTTAGTGGGCTCAGGGTGGGAGTGGTCAGTGGTTATACTGTTGTTAATTTTAATGCAGTTTAAATTTATATTAACCAATTAGGTATGATTGGGGGACAATGCCTGTTAGTGTTCCAAGCGGAAGGAACGGACCTACACCCCAGCCATCAGGTGGCACTCTAGGTGTCCGGCTGTGGGGCAGGATCCTGCGTAATCTGGCTTTAGGCCCAGGCTCTGCCTTCAGGCCTCCCAGCTCCATTCCTGCCTTTGTGCCCTCTGAGTCTGATCCTCCGGTCCAGCTGCACTGGGCTGCAGCCCCCACACCCAGAGTTGACTCTCCCAACCTGCCTGCCATCCCCACTACCTCAGTCAGAGGCAGCTCTCACCCCGGGGCTCTGCCTGGACACCCCGCCTAGCTGGCCAGCTGCTTTGGAAGCCTGTCCTGCATCTGGCCCCTTCTCTACCTTCTCACCTGTTCATCAATTTGAAATAAGTAGAACAGCGCCCGGAGTCCTCGAGTGTCCCACCAGACCCTGCTGGCCTGCATCCACCCCCTCCCCCTGCTGGTCCTCACTTCCCAGCCTTTGCATGGGCTGTGCCCTCTGCCCGAGTACCCTACCACTGATTCACGGCACCTGCTTGCAGAGGCCAAGGGAGCGCCCTTCTCTTCTTGCTGCTTGTTCTTTGCTTTTCCGGGACTTGCCACAGTTCCTAATAACGCTCCTCCGGGACTCCCCTCTACCTCCCACCCT
This sequence comes from Neomonachus schauinslandi, assembly GCF_002201575.2. Classification (NCBI taxonomy): domain Eukaryota; kingdom Metazoa; phylum Chordata; class Mammalia; order Carnivora; family Phocidae; genus Neomonachus; species Neomonachus schauinslandi. The sequence continues at coordinate 213,784,888 of NC_058403.1, read as the reverse complement.
CATCCCTCCTGGACCAGCACAGTGCCCTCCGCCCTGTTCTCCCCGCTGCCGTCAGGGGGCGCCGGTGAGCACCGAGTCGGGCCGGTCCCTGCTCCGCCCGCAGCCCTGCAGGGCTCCCAGGTCCCTCGAGTAAGGGCCCAAGGCCTCCCACGTCCACGGGACCCTGCGCGGCCCCTCCCCCACACACCTCGTCCCCGCCTGCCTCCTCCGTTTGCGCTGGCTGTTCCTTGTGCCGGGACGCTCTTCGTCGGGTCTGTCAGGTGCCCTTCCCCGCAGCCTTCCACGCCCTCACCTCCCTGCTGTTTTCCGCGCTCACCGCCAGCCAACTTATTGTCATTCCCTCTCCTCCCAGTGTGTCCGTTTCCCTCGAGCAGGGTTTTGACTGTTGCGCACAGCAGGTGCTCGATGGATACTGGTTAAATGACCTCAGTGGATGTCTGTCTACGTGTAGTGTGGGCCAACAAGCCCCCTCCGTACCCAGCGCCCAGCGCAGAGTCCGGCAAACAGGAGGCGCGCGGCAAATGTTCGCTGAATGGCTAATGGCCTGAGCGCGCAGCCCGAGCCTGGTTGCTGCGGGCCCACTGTCCCAGCGGGCAGCCGACTGCGGCCGCAGGGCGGCGCCTCCCTCCATCCTTCCGAAGCCCCATTCTCCTTGGGACCCCTCGCGCTCCGGGTTCCCAGCCCCCCGGTGAGCCCCTCCCTGCTCTTCCTCCGCCCCCACCCCTCTCCAGTCTCCCACCTTCCTCTTCCCAGTCCTCAGTCCCGCGAGACTCCCGCCCCCCCTCCGGCGAAGTCCCGCAGACCCGCTCGTTGGTCGCCCCCCCTGCCCAGGAGTCCCCGCCCCGGCCCCGCGGAGCGGGCCCTCCCCGCAGTCCCTCCGCGCAGGCGCAGGGAGTCTCGGACGTGCCTCCCCCCTTACCCGAGCGGCCGAGGGCGGGGCGCGGGCTGGTCCGGGGCGGCCGCGGCTCCATGGGGCTCTTGGGGCTGCTGAGCCTGCTGCACTCGGCCTTCTTCGGGGACCAGGTAGGGCGTGGGGGGCGCTCCGATACGCGCACGAGGCTTGACGGGTCTGGGGTCTCGCGCAGTTGCCGCGGAGACCGTTGCCAGGGAAACTGCTTCAGGCTGCTCGCCTGGCTGGGAGCCCCTCCCCCGCGTCGCAGCGAATTCCCCACCCCGGGTCTGCGCAAGCGCGGCCTCGCCGGGCCCAGCTCCAGGTCTCCGAGGGAGACCCCCCCCACCCGACCCCTCCCCACTGCGCGCACACAGAGAGCAGCTGGGGCGGGGTGACTGCGACGGGGGACCGTCCTGCCGAGGGTCCGTCCCGTACAAGGCGGGTAGGGGCCGGGCCACGCCCTGCACCTTTTACTGCCTCAGTTTCCCCTCTGGGCTCCCAGCGTAGGGCCGACTCCGACATTCACCGACGCTGAGGTTCATAGTATGCATCCCACCGGGCCCGAGCTCTTTGCCGGCCTCTGTAATCGTTCTGAACCCTGCGGCTCTAACATCCCAATTTAAGAGGAAACTGAGGCTGGGGGCGCAGCGAGGAGGCCAAGGTCACGTCTTCAGCAGGGCTGGGCCCTGAGCGCCGGGCGGAGGCGTCAGCAGAGGACCGGGCCTGGAGGCCGATGGGGAGCTGTCCGCGGTGCTGACAGGACGCTCGCTCGCCCCCTTCCCGCCCGGGGAAACTGAGGCCCAGAATCCTGTCAGGCGCCCCACCGCGGATCGGGTTTCGGGGGCACGGCCCCACCAATCCCCCATCTCCAGTGGCAGTCGTTCCTCACCCGTCAGGGCCCTAGTCCGCGCTCCATCTCTGGTCGTATGACAACCTGGTGCCTTCCTGCTTCCTTCTGCCCCACCCCAGCTCTGAGTGGGGGGGACACCTCAGGTTCTACCCCCAGCCCCTAGCATAGCGGAGGGTCAGTGGAAAAGGGCGGGGCATCAAGTGGGGATTGACACTGAGGTCAGGCTCAGAAGACTCAAAGACCCTCTGTGAGTGACCGTGTTGTGTGCTGGCCAGACGCTGGGATGGGGGTGGGGGCGGGGGGAAGGGGCGGTCTCAGGGTGAGGGTGGGGATGAGCGAGCCCCATGCTTCAACTTTCCTCTTGAGAGCCCAGCAGCAGTAGGGAGCACAGAGGGTCCCAGGGAGGGTACCTGGGAAGGGTCCCCCATTAGGCCTGGGTACTGTACACTGGGGGGTCTCTTTCATTCCCCCAAGACTGGGACTGGGGTCCTGGGGTGCTGTGGGGTTTCCCAAGTCTCTGTGGTTCTCGAATTTCCAGTGATGCCTGAATGTGTGGCTCAAGAATTCAGAGGGTCAGGGACTTTCGAGGAGGAGGAGGGACAGGGGTGTCAGAGATATGATGTTCCAGAGTCTTGGGGACAAGGGCATCTTGCCTTGGGGTCTCAGTCCCATGTGCCCTCAGCCTTCCAGGCCCCAGGGCTGGTGAGGCTCATGAGTTAACTCCAGCAGGGTGCTTTCTGGCTTAAGCCTTACTGTCCTCATATGTATGAGGACAAGGCTGGCCATTAGACCACTCTAAGATTATGCCTGAGAGGGGCCTGGGGAGCAGTGACCTCTGAGACTGGGTGGGGGAGGTAAGATGTAGTTCTCTGCAGGCAAGGATTCTCCAACCCACCTCCCAGCCAACAAAACAGGAAACTGAGGCCAGAGAGAGATAGGCCCAAGGTCATGCAGGGGAATCAAGGTACAGCTAAAGCTGGGGCCCTGGGCTCTGTCCTTTCCCCACCCCCATTCCAGCTTTGCCCATTCTGTCCTGCTCTTTGTGGTCAGTTCAGCCCATGACTCCTCCAGGAGACTGCCCCTGCTCTAAACCCCTCATAACGACCTGATCCAGCCCCACCAGAAACCCACATCCCCTGAGAGGGCTTTGATCTCAGCTCCAGAAACTGCACATGCTGTTCCTTCAGCCTGGAATGCTGTTCCCCTCCTTGCCTCCATGGCCAACTCTTATTCATCCTGAAGAGGCCAAGCACCCATGTCCCTTTCTCTTTGCAGCCTTCCCAGCTTCCAGAAAGATCCCCCTTGCCCATTGCACCCCGTCCTCAAGCCCCACGGCTGGGGACTGCTGTGTCTGGCTCTGGAGGCTCCTCTGAGGGCCCCCAGCACTGCTAGCCCAGGACGGGCACACGGGACCTCCTGCAGTAAACCCAACAGAAAACAGTGTGGTCCCCGTGCCCTTGGCTGCCCGTCCCGTCGTTCCTTGCACCAGGCCTAAGTGAGGCTGCAGCCACCTCCCCATCTTACCGAGGGGGAAACAGGTTCTCGAGGCAAACGATTTGCCCTGGCCTCCCAGCCAGGAAAGACAGAGGCAGGCCCCCTAAACCCCGTCTCCTGCCCAGAGCCTCCTTCGTCCTTCGGGCGTGCATGTGTCTGGGCAGTAAGGCCTGGCCGCAGCTGGGACCCCAGGTCCCCCCTCCTCTGCCTCCCCTTCTGTGAGGGTGAAATAGGAGCGTGATGAGAGACAGAGACACAGGGAGACAGAGATTGAAAGAGACCGAGCGATATGGGGGTGGACAGGAGTCATGGCAGATGCCCACGGAGAAGCTCTGCCAGGGAGACAGTGAGAAATGCCAGGGTCCCAAGTGCTTCGCAGCATGCCTGCCCATCCCCCATGCTCAGCCCTTCACGCCAGCCATGACCCTCCCTGGTGGCAGGAGCTGGGGGGTGGGGGGTCCAGCCTGGATCCTCAGCCCTGCCCCGCCCTCACCCATCTGCACAAGGCCTGGCTGGATCCGTGGGGAGGGGCTGCCTAGCTCCTGCCCCCCACCCCCCAAATTCTGATGTAACATCCAAGACTGGATGTTTTACTCTCAAATTCTCCGGATCAAGCCGCGGGAGGTTCTTAAGACTCTGGAGCGGGGGAGTGGGGGGGCGGGGGGCACGGGGTCCTAGACCTCGGGGCGCCCCCGTCCCTTGGAGGGGGTTCACCCCCCCTTCTCTGCACACGCAGTCCCTGAACCCGCCCGGAGGCACTACGTCCCGCGGCCGCCGCTGGTCCCCGCCCTCGGGCCGCCATTGGCTGTTGCCATGGCACCAGTCCGTCTTCCCGCGCCGCCATTGGCCGCGGGGCCTGCATCCCGCATCCCGCATCCTCCCCCGCTCGCTCGCGGTGGTCTCGCCCAGCTCCAGGAGCGGCGGCGCCGCCTGGCCAGGCCGGGACCGGGCTTTGTCCGCCCCAGAGCCCTCTGCCTGCGCCGCCGAGACCCCGGAGCCCCGGAGCCCACGCCCCGCGGGGCCCCCGACAGCCCAGCCCGAGTGAGATAAAGTAAGCGGCGCGCTTCCCTGGGTGGAGGGCAGGTGGCGCGTCCTCCGCTTCTGCTGGGGGCCTCCATCCCCTCCTCTGCTTCACCTGTCAGCACGCACTCCGGAGCCTCCGTTCCTCCAGGGTGGAGCCCGAAGGGAAACTGAGAGCCAGGGAGGGGGTCCCTGCATCGCTGCTGCTACCCCCACGCACACACCCACTCACGGGGTTCAACCCTCTGGTGGCCCCCAGTCTGCAGGCAGGCCTGCTGTGTGCTTCGGGGATAGCGCTACACCTCCCTGGACAACGATTTCCCTCTCTGTAAAGTGGGGTTTGCATAGAAGGAAGGGGAAGGAAGGGCCTCTTTGGGCCAAATCTATGCCATCCTCCCCTGAAATTCGGCCACTCACTGCTCAATCAGACCAACCCCCCAGCTATTGGTGCTTTCCCTTCTGCAGTGGAGAGCTCCCAAGGAGGCTCCTGGGAGTCCCCTGGCGCAACCTGGGGTTGAGGGGCAGGGAGGAGGGCTTCCTGGGAAGCTGCGCCTTGAGGGATGGCAGGAATCGGGAAGGGTGCTCCAGGTGGAAAACTGCACATGCAGGGGCCTGCCTGAAGAGCACTGCTGTGTGGCTGCAGGTGGATGTGGAGGAACCAGGTCTTATCTTGAGGGCATTGGGGAGCCGTGGGAAGTATTGGAGCAGGGGAGGGATGGAGTCCAACCAGTGACTTTCAGAGCTTCCTTCTGGCTGTGCATGAGGAGTGGACTGTGGGAAGCCAGCGAAGCTGCGCTGATGGGAGGGGTGTGGGGAGCTGGGGGAGAGAGGGTCCAGCTGGGCAAAGCTTGAGGGGCTGGTGGGAGCGTGGAGCTGGGGACTCGGGCTGGAATGAGGGGGGAGTCTGGTGGGTGGCCCTGCTGCCAAGCTCAGGCTGATGAAGATGCAGGGGGAGTGAAGGTATCCCAGGCTCAGCCTGGAACATCCACGAAGACACCCATGAGGGGAACGGGGGGTGGGAGGCAGCCCTGGGTGGGGCTCAGGGAGGGGGCTGAGGTTGGTTGAGGGACTGGGAGGGGTGTGCAGGGGGTGACGTGCCTCACCCAGTGCTTTCTGGCGGGGCACGGCCTGGGAGCCTCAGCCAGGACACAGCTCCAGTCCAGGGATCCAGCCACAACCCCAGGCATGACTCCCAGCTCTGCAACCCCTGACGGAGCCGTGGGTGGGATCACTATTGGGGTGGGAGGCGAAGGCTGTGGTGCCCAGGCAGCTGGCCTTCCCTACCTGACACACTGTCTCCCATTCTGACTGTCCCACCCGCCCTGTGACTTCTGGTTTGTTCCATGACCACTCCCATGCCTGACCCTCTCATCAGCCTGCAGGATGGGGCCGGCACACTGAGTTCTTCTCATGGCTCAGATGGGCAAACCGAGGCCAGAAAGCACCGCCTGGACTCCTGAGTACTTCCAGTGCCGGCTTCCTGTCATGCTTCGTGTGGCCCCCTGGCCTCACTTCCTTCCTCTGAGCACAGCCTAATGGTGGTCTCTGAGGCTCAGGACTGTGACCAGGAAGTCAGATGACAGGGCCAGGCATACAGTAGGGCCTCCAATGGGTTAGGATGGCCTGACCCCATCTCCCCACCCTTACGCCAGGCCCAGCGTGCCCTTGGTGACTCCAGGGTGGGTGGGGTGGGGAGGGTTCTGTGGGTAGGAGCAGATGGACGACAGTGCATGAGCAAGTGAGTGAATGCATGTGTCCAGGTGAGGGGGGCAGTAAGCACCTCCCTGTGGGCAAGGGAGAGCTGGCTGATTTGGGGAGGGGGCTCCTAGGAAGGAGGTGGAGGAGAGGATGGGCTGCCATTGGTGGGCCTCAGACAAAGGCGGAGGGAGGGGGCGAGTGCTGATGGGAAGGGAACAAAGAGGGAAGGGGGGCGGGGAGGTGGGACAGCTCTGGGAAAGGCCTAGCCAAGAGAGGCGGGGCCGGCTGGACAGAGGGTGGAGGCTGGGCCAGAGTGAGAAAGGACCGCCACACACAAAGAAGGGGTGGCAGTGGCAGAGCCCAGGAGATGGGGCATGGGGCAGCCGGGGCCGCAGGGGCTGGGAGAGGGCTGACCGGAGGGGGGCCGGGCCAGGCAGGTAGCTGCTCTGGCTCCAGCTGCTGGTGGGGGTGGGGTGGGGGCGGGGCATCCGATCTTAGCCCCCCAGGGTGACTGTGATGGGCTTGGGTCTGTCTGTCCGGCTGTCCAGCTGTGGGGGTCCCACCATCAGCCTGGCCATTGCTCTCTGAGCTGCTTTTTGTTCGGCAGGCACAGCATTTTTATTGTCCCTCGGTTGGGCCAGCGGGTGGTCTGCCCAGGCCCTCTGGGCAGGTGCGTTTCTGTGGGTCAGGGCCTGGGCTGTCAGCATGTGTGTCTGGGAGCCCGGCAGTGAGGACGGCCATGCATTTGTGTCTGCTGGCCAGCGGCACGTTTGGGCCGTGTGTCTCGACGTCCATCCCATGGCTCTGCCCACATCTGTCACCATCTGTCTCTCCACCGGCCATGCCGCATGTGTCCAGGGCCAGGCCTGCAGCGGTCCACACCAGGCATTCCTGCTGGGACTCACCCCAGGACTGGATGGGAGGGCTGGGTCTTCGATCAGGGGCCAGCCCTCCCTAGGCCCTTGGGTGAACCTTCTGACCTGTGGCCCCAGGCGCTGCAGGAGCTGAAGATGGCGAGCTCCGTGGCACCCTACGAGCAGCTGGTGCGGCAGGTGGAGGCCCTGAAGGCCGAGAACAGTCACCTGAGGCAGGAGCTGCAAGACAATTCCAGCCACCTGTCCAAGCTAGAGACGGAGACATCCGGCATGAAGGTGCGGGTGGGGCTGGGGCTGCAGTTACAGGCACAAACACCAGGAGGTTGGACCTAGAGGCCGGCTGGCCCGGCTGGGGCATCTCAGGGTGGGGGTGGCCCTGGGCAGCCCAGGCAGTGGGCTTATGCTGGTGGTGCTCTTTCCCGCCCCCCCCTTAGGAGGTCCTGAAGCACTTACAGGGCAAGCTGGAACAGGAGGCCGGAGTGCTGGTGTCCTTGGGGCAGACCGAGGTCCTGGAGCAGCTGAAAGGTGAGGGCCCTGCCTGGGGGCCCCCTCTGCACGCTGGGGCAATCTCCAGCTTGCCCCCAGAGGGAGGGGCAGGAAGCAGCGCTGACCTGGCCCTCTCCCTCCATGCCCATACAGCCCTGCAGATGGACATGACCAGCCTGTACAAACTCAAGTCCCAGCCCCCAGCCCTAGGACCCGAGCCCACTGCGCGGACCCCCGAAGAAAGTCCCGTCCACGGCTCTGGGCCCTCTAAGGACAGCTCTGGGGAGCTGAGCCGAGCTACCATCCGGCTGCTGGAGGAACTGGACCGGGAACGGTGAGAGACCCCGGGCGGTGGGAAGCCCCGCCCCCGCTACCCGGGCCCCTGACTGGCCCACCGGCATGCGTCCCACCCGCCTCCTGAATCGACCCTGCCCACACCCGCTGCTTGTGGCGTGTCTTCCCCCTTTCCGGGTCCAGTGGACTCTGGAGGACAAAGGAGGGGGCGTTCCTCGCAAAGAGGGAGGCTCCCGGGAGATACCCTCAGGGGTCCCCAGTATGCAGGCTTCACCAGGGACAGGGCTGTGTCCATTGCCAGTGTCAGGACTGGAGCCAGAAGGGTTCAAGGCAGCCTTTGTGGAGAGAGGGGCTGTGGCCCAGGAAACCCGGGCCCGTGGCCAGCAGAGGAAAGCGGGGCCCAGGCGCCCAGCTCCGCTCAGCTGGGTTGTGTGGGGTCAGATGGGGCAGTTCAGGAGCGGCTTGGAGTCCTGTCCGCGCTGTGCTGTGGGACCTCAAGCGAGTCTCCTAACCCCTACCAGCCTCAGACTCCTGCCCTGTAATTATATGGAACATAGGCAAAATTATTTAAAGTCAGTAAGTTTTTATTTAAAGGAAAAAAAAAAAAAAAAAGACACAGAGCCTAACCTTGGAGCTCTGTACAATGGGAACAGCAGTGTCTCCCCCACAGGGTTGTTCAGAGCGAGACTTGGGCCTGGAGCAACCTGAGCCTGACTTGGTCTTTGCAGGCTAGAGGGAGATTAGCAAGTGCGGGAGAGGTGTTGGGGGCAGAACAGCCCCCTCAGAGCCTTTCTCCGGGGACCAGAACTTATAAAGGAATTGCTTCTCTCCTTTGAATTGATTTTCTGCCCCCCACCCGTCCCTGAAACAAGTGATTACACATCAAGGCAAACACCGCATGCACGACGGCCCCCCCTCTGCGAGCTGCGCCCACCGACTCGCCCCCCCCCCCAGGTGCTTCCTGTTGAACGAGATCGAGAAGGAGGAGAAGGAGAAGCTCTGGTATTACTCACAGCTGCAGGGCCTGTCCAAGCGCCTGGACGAGCTCCCGCACGTGGAGACGGTGAGCGGCCGGCGGGGGCCGGGGGTGGGGGGGGGCTCGGGCCCGGACGCGCCCTCACCGCGGCCCGCCCCCCCCAGCAGTTCTCGATGCAGATGGACCTGATCCGGCAGCAGCTGGAGTTCGAGGCCCAGCACATCCGCTCGCTGATGGAGGAGCGCTTCGGCACCTCGGACGAGATGGTGCAGCGGGCGCAGGTGAGGCGGTAGGCGGGGCCGGGCGCGCAGCGGGTGCGGGGAAGTCTGCATTACCCGGCGGGCAGGGACTGCCGTGGGCGGGGTCTAGCTCAGGGGGCGGAGCCAGAGCTAGAGCCCTTTGTGGGGTGGGGGGCGGAGGGGCTAAGGGCAGAGCCGGGCCCAGAGGGCAAAGTCCGAGAAAGGTGGGGGCAGGGGCGGACACTGGGCGGAACCGAATGTGAGCGAGCCCCGGGCCTCGGTCAGTGGACGGGACGAGATCAGGGAGTGGGCTGGGCCAAATAAGGGAGTGGGTGGAGTCAGTCTGGGTTGGGGTTGGACCGGGATGTGGGCAGAGTCAGGTAACAGGGCGGGGTTTAGAGCGGGTGGGGCCGCATAGAGGAATTGGATGGATCAGAGCCAGGGGCGGGGCCAGGGCAGAGTCAGACGTCAAAGTGTGGTTTGGGCAGTGGGTGGGGTCATAGCAGGGAGTGGGCGGAGCCAGAGCCGGGGCCGGGTCAGCCCCAGCGTGCATCTTTCTCTGGGCTCAGATCCGTGCTTCGCGTCTGGAGCAAATCGATCAGGAACTGCTGTCCGCGCAGGACCGCGTGCAACAGACCGAGCCCCAGGTACTGGGATGGGTGGAGCCAGGGCCCTGGGGTGGTGACGGGTCCAGGCAGGGCCCTGCCCGGGGTGCAGGAATGGGCCCGTAGCCCCCACCCACATCGTCTTGGTCTGGGCGCTTTGTGGGGTGCTCCCCAGTCGAACCCCCGGGCCTGGCGTTCTCTGCACAGGCCCTGCTGGCGGTGAAGTCAGTGCCGGTAGATGAGGACCCAGAGCCTGAGGTCCCCACGCACCCTGAGGATGGTGTCCCTCAGCCGGGCAACAGCAAGGTGAGGGGGTATCCAGGTTTGTTGGGGGCCAGGCGGGTGGGTTGAGGCGCGAGGGGTGTGGGTGGCCAGCCGGGTTGAGGTGCATGGTGAGATGGGTCCCTCCCGCGTCTCTGTCAGATGTGGGGGACCCGCCCTCCTCCGTCTCATAAAGTGTCCCCAGGTGTGGAAGGGCGAGCCTGGGTGGGGTGTGTGCTGAGACCGGCAGGGCCAGCATGTGGTCTCAGGCCGGTAAGGTGGGTGGGGGATAGCGGTCCTATGGGTGTGTGGGGGGGGACACTCTAGCCTTAGACATAGGAGGTCACCCAGTGAGGGACGACAGGGTGGGCATTTGGCCCTCCAAAACTGGGGGCACTCAGTGCTGGCTGACGCCTCCCATCCACCTCGCCAGGTGTGTGCGCTGGCCCCCGGGAGGATGCAGGGCGAGGGGGGTCGGGCTGAGCAAGCGATTCTCCTGGGCTGGGGTCACAGGACTCTCACTGTGTTTGGGCCGCTCAACGGGGGTGCGGGACTGCCCCTGGCTGGGGCCGGGTGAGCTGGGCGGGGTTCCCCACCTTGACTCCATCCCCTGCCCGCCTAGGTGGAGGTGGTCTTCTGGTTGCTGTCCATGCTGGCGACGCGCGACCAGGAGGACACGGCCCGCACCCTGCTGGCGATGTCCAGCTCGCCGGAGAGCTGCGTGGCTATGCGCCGCTCGGGGTGCCTGCCGCTGCTGCTGCAGATCCTGCACGGCGCCGAGGCTGGCGCGGGGGGTCGGAACGGGAGCCCCGGGGCGCCGGGAGCCAAGGATGCGCGCATGCGCGCCAACGCGGCGCTGCACAACATTGTCTTCTCGCAGCCGGACCAGGGCCTGGCGCGCAAGGAGATGCGCGTCCTGCACGTGCTGGAGCAGATCCGGGCCTACTGTGAGACGTGCTGGGACTGGCTGCAGGCCAGGGACGGCGCCGAAGGCGGCAACGGCGGCGGTGAGCACGTGGGGGCCGCCTGTGCGCCGGCCGAGGCCTTCTGGGGACTTTGGCTAAGTTCCGGGGAACCCTTGCAAGCGGGGTGCAGTTTGAGACTCCTAGTTTTTCCAGCTCACTACAAATACATGACAAAAACGCTGCCAAAATGTACTTAGCACCAGGCACTGCGTCATCCCCCTCTGCAACCCCGGGGGTGGGCAGCACCCTCTGTCCTGGCTTTGGACAGGTGTGGTAAGGCCGCCCTGCTCTGGGAGGGCCCCCCATGTGCTCCGCGGGCGGCGGTTTGAAAAGCTCTGGGGTCCCTGCAGGCCTGTGGGGTGAAGGCAGGGAGGGGCAGGGACCCACCAGGAGTGCGAGGGTCTGACCCGCCCTGTGGCCCACAGCCCCGGTGCCCATTGAGCCTCAGATCTGCCAGGCCACCTGTGCCGTGATGAAGCTGTCCTTTGATGAGGAATACCGCCGTGCCATGAACGAGCTGGGTGAGTGCCCCCTCCCTCCTCCATGACTACACACCGCCTCCCGACTGGCGGGGGGGGGGGTGCTGCTGGCCCCCATTCCACTCAGGGCCGGCTTTTAGCCACCAAGGTGCTGGGGCTCAGAGAACAGGGAGGTGACTTTGCTGAGGAAACCAAGAGTAAAGGTGAAAGACCCAATAGCAAGGCTCAAACATCACATCCATATGCTCAATTTCACTGTCGTGATTACAAAATGAGATACGCTTCTCACCCAGCAGGTGGTCAAAACGCCCAAAGGGTAGACCCCGTTCCTGTGGTTGGCTGTGTGGAAGTGGGTGCTTGCAGCCCCCTGGGGGGGCACCCGAGTGCAGGCGCGCTGGAGGGGCATTTGGCTCCAGCAGATACTTTATGAATGTGCGCACTTTTGAGGACCGCCCCCCTCCCAGCTAGGAATTTACCCTCTGGAGGAAGCAAGCCACCCAGATAAAACCCCAAATCTGGAGACCGCGTGTGCCCAGTAGCTAGGAGTCGGTCGCAGGCAGTGGCGTCTTACCTTCCCTTTGAAGCTCTCCTGTGGTGGGGGGAGAGGAGGAGGTGGTTCGGTCCGCTCCGTGCACGATACGCCTGCACACACGTGCCCCAGAACGCAGTCTAAACCCAGGAGGATCGAGTGCCCCTGGGCTGCGCTTCCCGCCAGCCGGTGCGAGGCCGCCACGGGGAATTTCTGTTGGCACCATATCCCCCTCTGACCTTGAACACCTGGACTATGGACACACAGAATTTCATATGAAACTGGTTCTCAAAGTGTGGCCCAGGACCCCTGAGGGTTCCTGAGGCCCTTCTAAGAGGTCCCCAAGGTCGCAGTTCTTTTGATAAGGACACAAGATGTGATTTGCATCTCCCACCCCGGTCTTCTCTTGGGCGTTTTCCAGATGCTCCTACTCTGAGGACCACCGGGCTGTATGTTCTGGGGTTTAAAAGGCTTCCTTTTAATTTCCAGCAGCGTGCGTATGCCCAGCTCTCACCCACAGGAACAGAGTCTCTTTGGGGGTCCTCGAAAACATTTGGAGGATACAGGGGTCCCAAGGGCAAAACACTTGCATGCCATGTCCGCCAGGACCCCCTAGCCAGGTGGTCCCACCCACAGCTGAGTTCACAGCACTGTCTGCCTGTTCTTGTTCGTGTCCTTCCTGTGGGTTTCCAGCAGCGGGGTTTCCACGTTCAGGAGCGTGAAAGGCCTTGGAAGCATCCCCTGAAATAGCTTATAATTATGTACTAAAATTTTTAGGGGTGCCCGGCTGGCTCAGGCAGTAGTGTGTGACTCTTAACCTGAGGGTCGTGAGTTCAAGCCCCACATTGGGTGTAGAGCTTACTTACAAAGAAATTAAATTGTGGTAGAATGTACATAAGATTTGCCATCATAACCGTCTCTAAGCGCACAGCTCAGCGGCATGAAGCACACTCACACCGTCCTGCGACCGCCCCCACCCTCCGTCTCCAGAACGTTCCATCTCCATAAACTGAGACTCTGTCCCCACGAAGCACGGACTCCCCACTCCCTGCCCCAGCCCCCGCTCCCACCCTCTCCTTTCTGTCTGTGTGGACGGGACTCCTCCGGGGACCTCCTGGGAGTGGGGTCCTGCGGGATGTGTCCTTCCGGGTCTGGCTTATTTCACACAAACACCCTCAAGCAGAAAGTCTTTGGGGTCCACCCATGCGCTAGCAGGTATCAGAGCGTCCTGCCTTTTCGCGGCTGAGGAATGTTGCATTGTGGACGGACACACTGTGTCCACCTTTCGGCCGCTGTGAGCCATGCTGCTTGAACATGTGGCATGTGTACTTTGGAAGTTTTTAGATGCGTGCTACTAACTTCCTGCCCCAGGGACGCTGGCATCACCCCCATCATCGTTGCGATGGGGAGATGGTGGAGATGGGGCTTCTCATGCTTGTGTTGCTGCTGCATTCCCTTCTCTCCATACTGACCATTTCCCCCGATTCGTTTTCCCCCACAGTAGCTCCTGAGCACGGGCCATCCACAACCTGCCCTCCGTGGCTCGTGGTCCGGAGGGAATTCTCATGTGGGATGTTGGGGGACTTCCCTGAGAAAGTGACTTGAGCTGGGAGTAGAGACAGGAACCTGGGCAAATAGCACGGAAGAGCATTCCGGGCAGAGGGAACAGCCGTGCAAAGGCCCGGGAGCTGGCAAGGAGCCCTGGAGGCTGGGGAGGGGGACCTGAGCAGGGCAGCTGTGGGTGGGAGGGAGCAGAGGGCATCTGAGGCCGGGAAGAAGGCAGGTGGGTGGTTTGGGGTGCCCGGCAGTGGGCAGGGCCCCCCACCTGTCCGCAGCCGTGCCAAGCCCCTCCCCGCACCCCCGTAGGTGGGCTGCAGGCCGTAGCGGACTTGCTGCAGGTTGACTACGAGATGCACAAGATGACGCGGGACCCGCTCAACCTCGCCCTACGCCGATACGCTGGCATGACCCTCACCAACCTCACCTTTGGGGATGTCGCCAACAAGGTGCCTGGGGCCGGCCAGAGGGTGGGCAGGGTCAGCGTTGTCCCGGTTCGAGCCTCCCTCTCCCCAGCCTCAAAACAGCCCTGAGAGGTGGGGACAGTTGTCCCCAACTTATAGGTGGGTAGACTGAGGCTCAGAGAGGGCTGGTGGGGCCCAGAAGGCTGGTGTCTGGATGCGATCTGCCAGGCTACCATCCTGTCGGCTGCTCTGGGGCCAACGCTGCCGAGAATGGGGCCTCTGGACCAGGGGGCTGGGTGTCCGTGCTGGTCTGGGCCTCAGTTACCTCGACGGAGCAACAGGGTGACGGCTGTCCCTCCCCCGCAACACTCGGCAGTGAGGGTGGGGGCTGGGCTCTAGCACACAGTAGGTGCTCAGTGAGCAGAGGAGGGAGCCTGGAGGTGGGGGTGGTCTGCTTCATGCCCCCTGCCCCGCCTGGCATGACAGGACTTCCCTCTCTCACACCAACAGGCCACGCTGTGTGCCCGCCGGGGCTGCATGGAGGCCATTGTGGCCCAGCTGGCTTCCGAGAGCGAAGAGCTCCACCAGGTACCTGGCTGGCGTGGGCCGTGGCGCCAGGAGCGCCCTGCAGGGTGTCCCACTGCCTGAGGCCTTTCTGCCAGCAAGGCACCCTCTCCCCTGGGTATGGTGGGTCTCCAGTGAGGGGCGTCCCCTCCCGTCTGTCCCCAGCCCCGCCTGACGCAGGGGTGGAGGATGGGAGCCTGGGCCCTAGGTCCACCTTGCCCCTTCTCTGCCCCGGCCCAGGTGGTGTCCAGCATCCTGCGCAACCTGTCCTGGCGGGCCGACATCAACAGCAAGAAGGTGCTGAGGGAGGTCGGCAGCATGACTGCTCTGATGCAGTGTGTTCTGAGAGCCTCCAAGGTGGGTGCCAGCTGGAGCTGGGGCTGGGGGCGGGAGGGGCTCACCCCGGCCGCAGGAAGAGGGAGCGGCCAGGGCTGTTCAGTGCCAGCCACAGGGCAGGGAGACCTGCGGGAGGGGGTGAGTTCCCCATCTCTGGGGGAAATCAAGCCAAACAGTGCACCGCATAGCAGGTGGTCCACACCTGGGGCTTCCAACCCTGCATCTCAAGGTCCTTTGGGTGCCTTTCCTCCCAGCCCTTTGTGCACATGTTGACGGGGAGGGCGGCGTGGGTGGGGCTGACCCCCTCCTTCCCCCGCTCTGTGTCCAGGAGTCCACCCTGAAGAGCGTGCTCAGCGCCCTGTGGAACCTGTCAGCACACAGCACTGAGAACAAGGCGGCCATCTGTCAGGTGGACGGCGCGCTGGGCTTCCTGGTGAGCACGCTGACTTACAAGTGCCAGAGCAACTCCCTGGCCATCATCGAGAGCGGTGGTGGCATCCTGCGCAATGTGTCCAGCCTCATCGCCACCCGCGAGGACTACAGGTCAGCCCCTCCCAGCCCGCGGCCACCAGGGGCGCGAGGAGGGGGTGGAGCGCGGGCACTGCGGGGAGGTGGACGCCGGGGCACAGTTCGGGGTTGGGAGGGCAGAGCCCACTCTGCTGCGAACCGAGAACAAGCCTTGCTCTGTGCTGAGAACGGACCGTCCTGACTGGTCCCTAGGGACTAAATTTTTTAGCATTAGTGTATCCCAAACCTTGTGTGGGGTATACTTATACTAAATTTTATTTATTTTTTTTAAAGTTTTTTTATTTATTTGAGAGAGAAAATGAGATAGAGAGCATGAGAGGGGGGAGGGTCAGAGGGAGAAGCAGACTCCCTGCCGAGCAGGGTGCCCGACGTGGGACTCGATCCAGGGACTCCGGGATCATGACCTGAGCCGAAGGCAGTCGCCCAACCAACTGAGCCACCCAGGCGCCCACTTATACTAAATTTTAAACTAACCTATTAAAATACAAATATGGGGCGCCTGGGTGGCTCAGTCGGTTAAGCGACTGTCTTCGACTCAGGTCATGATCCCAGGGTCCTGGGATCAAGTCCCACATCGGGCTCCGTGCTCTGCGGGGAGCCTGCTTCTCCCTCTCCCCCTCCCCCTGCTGGTGTTCCCTCTCTCGCTGTGTCTCTGTCAAATAAATAAATAAAATCTTTAAAAAAAAAATACAAATATGTATTACTTTCTAAATATTAGTTATAAATATTCTTTATTAAAATTTTTATAAATAGTATTAATAAGTACTCATCCCTTATCAAAATAAAGTAGTATTTATTAGATGATAATCAGTAATGTTTTTGATGTAGGAAAATACATAACATTTATTTTTAGTGTAAGTATATCCCAAATATGGCATGGGCTATACTTGTGCTAAAGATTTTATTTATTAAAGTCAATAAAACATTTATTTACTAATACTGCTAATTAACAATACTTAGCATTTTTAAAAACAGATAAGACTTGCCTTCAGTGTAAGTATATCCGAAATATTACCAGATGTGGTTATGCTAAAATGAGATAAACTCAATTTTACATTAAAAGATAGTATTAATTTATTATTTTAATATGTATATTTTAGAAAATATGTATTCCGTTTTCTGAAACGTAAAGTTACTTTGGCGCCTTGCCTTGGTGTTTGCGAAGTCTGGCCCCCTGTCCCGGCGCGCGGGGCGGGGCGGGGCGGGGCGGGGCCGGTGCCGGCCTGACGCTCCCCCGCCCCCGCCCCCCCTGCAGACAGGTGCTGCGGGACCACAACTGCCTGCAGACGCTGCTCCAGCACCTGACGTCCCACAGCCTGACCATCGTGAGCAACGCCTGCGGCACGCTCTGGAACCTGTCCGCCCGCAGCCCGCGCGACCAGGAGCTGCTGTGGGACCTGGGGGCCGTGGGCATGCTGCGCAACCTGGTGCACTCCAAGCACAAGATGATCGCCATGGGCAGCGCCGCCGCCCTGCGCAACCTGCTGGCGCACCGGCCTGCCAAATACCAGAGCACGGCCGCGGCCGTGTCCCCCGGCGCGTGCGCGCCCAGCCTGTACGTGCGGAAGCAGCGGGCGCTGGAGGCCGAGCTGGACACGCGGCACCTGGCGCAGGCGCTCGACCACCTGGAGAAGCAGGGCCTGCCCGAGGCCGAGGCCGACGCCGCCTCCAAGAAGCCGCTGCCGTCCCTGCGGCACCTGGACGGGCTGGCCCGGGACTATGCCTCGGACTCGGGCTGCTTTGACGACGACGAGGCGCCCTCCCTGGCTGCGGCAGCCGCCACCGCGGAGCCTGCCAGCCCGGCCGTGCTGTCGCTCTTCCTGGGGAGCCCCTTCCTGCAGGGGCAGGCGCTGGCCCGCGCCCCGCCTGCCCGCCGCAGCGGACCGGAGGCAGAGAAGGAGGCCGGCGGGGAGGTGGCCGTGGCGGCCAGGGCCAAGGCCAAGTTGGCGCTGGCAGTGGCGCGGATCGACCGGCTGGTGGAGGACATCTCCGCCCTACACACCTCGTCTGACGACAGCTTCAGCCTCAGCTCTGGGGACCCCGGGCAGGAGGTGCCGCGCGAAGGCCGGGCCCAGTCCTGCTCCCCTTGCCGGCGGCCCGAGGGCAGGCGGCCGGAGCCTGGCAGCCGTGCCCACCCACTACTGCGGCTCAAGGCTGCCCACACCAGCCTCTCCAACGACAGTCTCAACAGCGGCAGCACCGGTGATGGGCGCTGTCCCCGCGAGCACACACGGCCCTGCCCGCTGGCCGTGCTGGCCGAGCACCGCGAGGGGCCCCCCTGCAACCAGGTGCGGCCCAGCCGGCTGGACCTCCATCTGCCGGGGAGCCAGGAGCCGGCATCCCGGGACAGCTCTGCCGCCGACGCCCGCGTGCACACCATCAAGCTGTCGCCCACCTACCAGCACGTGCCGCTCTTCGAGGGCCACCCCAGGGCGGGCATGGGGCCCCTGGCCCCCGGAGCCCGGAAGCAGGCCTGGCTGCCCACGGACGGCCTGAGCAAGGTGCCGGAGAAGCTGGTAGCAGACACAGGGCCGCTTTGCCTGTCCCGCTGCAGCTCCCTGTCCTCGCTGTCCTCGGCTGGCCACCCAGGCCCCAGTGAGGCCGGGGACCTGGACAGTGACTCGTCCCTCGAGGGGCTGGAGGAGGCAGGACCTGGCAAGGCAGACCTGGACGGGGCCTGGCTCGGGCCCGGGGCCGCCTCCCTGCCCGTGGCCATCCCGGCACCCCAGAGGGGCCGGGGCCTGGGGGTCGAGGACACCACGCCGTCCAGCTCCTCGGAGAACTGCGTGCAGGAGACGCCGCTGGTGCTGAGCCGCTGCAGCTCGGTGAGCTCCTTGAGCAGTTTCGAGAGCCCGTCCATCGCCAGCTCTGTCCCCAGTGACCCGTGCAGTGGGCTGGGCAGCGGCACGGTCAGCCCCAGCGAGCTGCCCGACAGCCCTGGGCAGACCATGCCACCCAGCCGCAGCAAGACGCCCCCGCTGGTCCCCGTGCCCCCCGGCGAGCGCGAGAGCACCCAGTTCAGCTTGCAGTGGGAGAGCTACGTGAAGCGCTTCCTGGACATCGCGGACCGCCGCGAGCGCTGCCGGCTTCCGTCCGAGCTGGACGCGGGCAGCGTGCGCTTCACTGTGGAGAAGCCCGACGAGAACTTCTCGTGTGCTTCCAGCCTCAGCGCGCTGGCCCTGCACGAGCACTACGTGCAGAAGGACGTGGAGCTGCGGCTGCTGCCCCCGGCCTGCCCCGAGCGTGGTGGCGGCGGTGGCGGGCCTGGCCTGCACTTTGCTGGGCACCGCCGGCGGGACGAGGCTGGGGGCTGCCTTGAGGGGCCGGCCGCCGCCGACCAGGAGCTGGAGCTGCTGCGTGAGTGCCTGGGGGCGGCGGTGCCCGCCCGGCTCCGCAAGGTGGCCTCGGCCCTGGTGCCCGGCCGCCGTGCACTGCCTGTGCCCGTCTACATGCTGGTGCCTGCCCCCGCCCGGGTGGAAGACTCCTGCACCGACTCCGCCGAGGGCACACCTGTCACCTTCTCCAGTGCCACCTCACTCAGTGACGAGACACTGCAGGGACCTCCCAGGGACCCGCCTGGCGGGCCTTCGGACAGGCAGAAGCCCTCAGGTCGTGAGGCCCCGGCCGGGCAGGCCACGGGCCATAGGCACAGGGCACGGGGTGCAGGCCGGAGCACAGAGCAGGCCCGGGGGGCAGGCGGGAGCCGGGTGGGGCTGGAGCTGCCCCTCCGCGGGCCCTCAAGCGCCTGCACGGACCGGGCCAGCCCCCGCCCCATCCCTGCGCGCGGGGACGGGGCACCGCAGTCACTGTGCCTCACGACGCCCACCGAGGAGGCCGTGTACTGCTTCTACGACAACGACTCCGATGAGGAGCCCTCCGAGGCGCAGGTGAACCCGCGGCGGGCGTCAGCCATCCCCCGTGCAGTAAGGAGAGAGCACCAGGCCGGCAGGAAGGAGGTGCAGGCCTTGCCCAAGGTCACGCCCAAGGCCACGCCAGGCGCCCGCGCCCAGCCCAGCCTCATCGCCGACGAGACGCCACCATGCTACTCCCTGAGCTCCTCCGCCAGCTCCCTCAGCGAGCCTGAGCCCCCGGCGCCCCCGGCCAGCCGGCCCCATGCTCCCCAGCCAGCGGCCAACAAGGTACCAGGCACTGGGGGTGCGCGTAACGGCCCCCCGAGCCCGCGGGCGGAGACGGGCCTGCTCCGGCGCTGCGTTGGCTCCGCGGTGCCCAGGCGCAGGCTGCAGGCATCGGGCCCACGGCGCCGCAAGCCCCAGGCTGCCCAGCCAGACAAGCGGCCAGCAGAGACGCTCCGGGAGCGCGGGGACGAGGCGGCGAGCTCAGACCATGCCTCAGACCTTGACAGCGTCGAGTGGCGTGCCATCCAGGAGGGCGCCAACTCCATTGTCACGTGGCTGCACCAGGCAGCGGCGGCGGCCACCCACGAGGCCTCGTCTGGGTCTGACTCGATCCTGTCCGGGTCTGGGCTGTCCGGGAGCTCCACCCTGCAGCCCCCCCTGCACAGGAAGGGACGGCGGCTGCAGGCGGGGGGCCAGGCGGGCAGCACCGCGAGGCCGGAGAAACGGGACTCGGCCCTGGCCCAGCACAGCACCAGGGGCCCCGAGAAGCTGCGCGGTGCTCAGAAGACCGCGTGCAGGGTGCCGGCCGTGCTCCGGGGACGGACCGTGATCTATGTGCCCAGCCCGGCCCCCCGGGCCCCGCCCAGAGGCCACGCTGGCACCTGCATGGCACCAAGGAAGATGGCACCCCCGAGTCCTGCGCAGCCAGCAGCCCCCGCCAAAACCCCCAGCCCCGGGCAGCAGCGGTCTCGAAGCCTGCACCGGCCAGGCAAGATCTCGGAGCTGGCGGCGCTGAGCCCTCCCCAGAGGAGCGCCACACCGCCCGCCCGCCTGGCCAAGGCCCCCTCATCCGGCTCCTCCCCAGCCTCTCCAGCCTCCCAGCCCCCTACGAGGAGGCCGCCCCCAGGCGCCCAGGCCGCAGGGCCCCTCCCCGGCCCCAGGGCATCTCTGGTGCCCCAAACACCCACACGGGCTTTGCTGTCCAAGCAGCACAAGACACAGAAGTCACCTGTGCGGATCCCCTTCATGCAGAGGCCAGCCAGGCGGGGGCCGCCACCCCTGGCCAGGGCAGCCCCAGAGCCAGGCCCCCGGGGTCGGGCAGCAGCTGAAGGAAGCCCTGGCGCCCGAGGGGGCCGCCTGGGCCTGGTGCGCGTGGCCTCTGCCCGCTCCAGCGGCAGCGAGTCCTCCGACCGCTCGGGTTTCCGGCGGCAGCTGACCTTTATCAAGGAGTCCCCGGGCCTGCTGCGCCGCCGCCGATCGGAACTGTCCGCCCCTGAGGCTGCGCCCCCCGCCTCCCAGGGTGGCTCACCCCGCCGCAGTCGACCTGCGCTGCCTGCTGTCTTCCTGTGCTCCTCACGCTGCGACGAGCTGCGGGCAACCCCCCGGCAGGTTCCGGTCCCCCAGCGAGCCCCCGTGGCCAGGCCCAGTCCCAGCGAGCGGCTGGCCCGGCGCCCCAGCTCCGAGAGTCCGTCCCGCCTGCCTGTCCGCACCCCGGCCGCACGGCCCGAGACGGTCAAGCGCTACGCCTCCCTGCCGCACATCAGCGTGGCCCGCAGGCCCGACGCGGCTGCCCCCGGGCCCACCACTGACGCTGCCCGACGCAGCAGCGATGGGGAGGCCCGGCCGCTGCCAAGGGTGGCGGCACCGGGCACCACGTGGCGTCGCATCCGGGACGAGGACGTTCCACACATCCTGCGGAGCACGCTGCCCGCCACTGCCCTGCCACTGATGGGCGCCCCGTCTGAGGAGGGCCCCAGCGGCCCCCCACAGCGCAAGACCAGCGATGCCGTGGTCCAGACGGAGGACTTTGCTGCCGCTAAGACCAACTCCAGCACATCTCCGAGCCTGGAAAGCAGGGCCCCCCCCCAGGCCCCGGTCAGCGGCCCCACTGCCCTCCTTGGCAGCGATGTGGACGGGCCCGGTCCCACCAAGGCGCCCACCTCTGCTCCCTTTGTCCACGAGGGCCTGGGGGTGGCTGCAGGGGGCTTTCCTGCCAGCCGGCATGGCTCCCCCAGCCGCTCAGCCCGTGTCTCCCCCTTCAACTATGTGCCCAGCCCCATGGTGGCAGCCACCACTGACTTGGCTGCAGAGAAAGCCCCCACCGCTGCCCCCGCCAGCCTCCTGGAATAGTGGCCAGGGCCCGCCTTCTAGAACATCCTTTCCTGGCCAAGGGCTGGTCTGGCTGCCTGGAGGGTGGTTCCACGGTCCATCTACCCACCAGAGCCCGCGCCCTTGGAGCCCCACTGCAGCCTGAATTGGCCTCACATCTCACGCATAGACGCTTGCTTCCGTGCTGTGGGGGCTCTGGAGGGAACAGGGCTGCCGGCTGGACCTCCAGTCCCAGCCTGGAGTGCGCACAGCGAGGCCGTCTGGCCCCAGCCTGGCCCCCACGCAGAGACCACCCTCCCAGCCTGGACCACCCTCTGCAGCACGCTCCAGGGCCCCGAGCTCCGCTGGGCCCAAGCCTCAGCAAGCCCCTCCCATGTCAGGAGCCGCAGGAAGGTGACAGCCCGCCCGAGGTGGGGGACAGGGCTGGGGAGGGTGGCCCCATTAAGCAAGCGCCTGCCAGCTGGGGGCCAGCCTACATGGGGACAAAGCCTATAATTTTGGAGGCCCGGTAATTGGTTAATGATGGCTTTGTGGGTTTGTTTGCCTTCTCAGCCCCAGCTGGGGAGTGTGGGGGTAGGGAGCGGCTGAGGCCGACTCAAAGCCCCCGCCCCAGACAGCGCCGCCTAGGGAGGCGGAGCAGCCTGGACGAACAGGGACGGGCTGGTGTGCCAGCGGCAGGCGCAGACGGAGCCCTGGCCGGGGGAAAGGGGGCCCCGGAGCTGGGCACGGTGCAGTGGGACGGAGGTCCAGGCGCGTCGCAGGGCGACCCTCTGGGGGTTGTGCGGGTGCTGGGACGACGCCAGGGTCTGCGAGCGCACCTGTGGGAGGAAGCGTGTGGAGGAATGTAGCCGAAGGCGGCCGCCGGCTTTTCGATTCCCTTCTCCTTCGCCCCACACACAGCGCTGGGCTCCCCGGGCTCCGCGCCAGGCGCACCATCTCCGCCTCGGGACAGCACTGCAGCAGCGGGCGCGGGGGATGCTGACCACCGGGTGCTAGACTCGGACAGACGGAGGGACAGCGAACCCCGAGGCCTCACTTCTTCCCCTCCCGCCGCCAGGCTGCTCAGGGGCCGTGCGCGCACATGTTCGGGGTCAGCTCCAAGGGCACCTCCTTGCAGAAAGAGCCAACGACCTCTTTCCTGCGCACGGAGGCTCTGGGGAGCAGCTGCTCTCGGCAAGCGGGTCTGCCATGACAGCCGCCACACCTGAGCCAATGCTCGGGCAGACAGGACGCGGCCACCTAAGTCCCTTCTCTGGAGGAGGCGCGCGTGGCGAGGCCCACCCGCGGACACCCCTGTCCCGCCCCATTACCTGAAGTGTTTCCTGTGGCTGACCGTCCCCACGGGAAACCCTCGTGAGCTGTGCTGATCCCAGACCCCACGGACACCCTGCTGCTGTCATGTTGCATCACCAACGCCCCATCCCGTGTGACGGGAGCCGGGGCCCGGCCGGAGAGGGCCCACGGGCAGGAGGCAGGGTGGCCAGCAGCGGAGGCGGTGACGGTGGCTGAGCCAGCTGCGAACGGCCACAGCCCGCCCCTGGGGACACACCAGAGTGTCTCAGACTCTTCTCAGAAACCGCCAGTCCCGGTCCCCACTGTAGCCTGGAGGGCTGGGACTGGGGCTCCTCCAAGCTCCTTTCTGGATTTGGGGACTGCCAGACATCGTGCTTGCATCTCCACGGGGCAGGTGCTCCCCCGACGGCCTGGGGGGGAGGGAAGCGGCAGCGGACCCACCACCAGCTCATCCGGCCATGGGGCCCACGGCTTCGTGCACTGAGACCCTGGGCAGTGCTTCCGCCGCTCTGTGCCTCAGTTTCCCCCACGTGGGCCGTGGGGAGAACTCCCAGAGCTACCTCTTGGGCGAGTGGAGAGACCACCACGCCCGGGGGAGAGACCTGTGCTTCCGGACCCTCCCTCACTGCTGCCTCCGCCCATCTGTCCGCGGGCATATCGTCTCCACAGGCAGGGCAGGAGGGCAGCTCCACCTCGGCGGCACCCCGGGGGCTCATGTCCCGTCCACGCCCAGCAGCCACTTTTGCCTTTCCCAGCCCCCGCGTGGGGGCACAGCCACACCTCATCATCCAGTCTGTGCAGGCGGTGGCAGGTGGCGGCCACCGACAATCAACCTGAGTCGGGAGCTGGACGCCTGAGGTCTCAGGACCTGAAGGACCAACCGAGCCACCTGCCAAGGGAACCGTGAAGGGCCCCTCCGCCTCTGGAGCCCTCCTGGGGCAAGCCTGACGGGGACGCCTGGGAGCCCAGGCCTGGGACTTTGGACCCCGGGCCGGACGGACACCACCACTAGCTGGGTGCTGAATTTGGGGCTACCCGCTGGTGTGGCATTACCTCACCCCTGCTGCCCCCCACCCGTCACCCGGCTGGCGGCCACACGCCCCCCAGCCCGAGCCTGGCCGTTTGGGTCTGTCCCCTGCATCTCTGCTCGTCTCTGCAGCACTACAGGACCTCTGTAAATACAGCCCCAGCTGCCCCCACTAACCACACAGCCATCGTCTGGCCGAAGGAACCCGCGGAACCAGGCGTCTTACGCGCACCTTTAATAAACCCAGCTGTCGAACCGCGCCCCGCTGCCTGTGGCTCTTTCCAAGCGGGTGCGGGTGGGGTGGGGCTGGGAGGGGCCTGGCCTCCGCCAGGAGCCGACACACTAGGACACCTTTCAGAAATCCTCCTCGGCCAGGTCCCTGGGGGCAGAGCTGGAGTGTGGCCTGGCCCCGGGACGGCAGCACAGGGAGGTCAGCAAGCGCGCCCCCGCCTGACCCCTGGGGGGGCTCCGGAGAGCAGACAGCACCCCAGAGTCAGCAGCACCTGGAGACCAGGGCCAAGCAGGGAGGGGTGAAGCGCCTCGCACCGGGCGGGCTGTTAGCTGTGGAAGGGTGCTGATGCGCGAGGGGGCCCAGCCTGGACAGGGCGGTCTTGGGTCCACTGCCATCTCGGGAGCCAAGCCTGGGCTTTCTGTACACCTGTGCCCCCAGGCCTCCTTTCTGGTTCCCAGTTTTAGGGGTCTCTCAGGCTTAAGCAGACTCCCCTTCTTCAGGGAAAGAGAAACACCTCCGGATGCCCCACCATGCCACCCCGGAGCTTCCAGGGACCCCAGGAGAGGGGCAGCTCACAGAGGCACTGTGCAGGGGACCGGGTACAGAGCAGATTGCACCTGAGGGGCTCAGTGGGGATACCCCCAAGCAGCCTCGCTTCTGTGATGCCTCTTGCAGCCACTGTTGCCCTGGTCTTCTGAAAGTCTGCCTTCTAGGGTGAAAAGCCCTTTTCAAGATGTGTTTCTGTTCCACGGCCCCCACACCCACCCACAGGTGAAGCTTGCCAGGATGGAGGCAGCCAACAAGGGCTCGTGTGGGAGATGGGCCAGCTTGTCCTCACGGAGCCCGGCCAGGAGCCCCGTGTGATGCAGTCCCACAGCTCCCAGGCCGGCCCCGCACCCCGACTGTGAACCTGCCCTGTGGGAGCGCCCACACCTTAGGTCAGGGTGCTCGGGGTCCTCAGGGGCGGCACCCGCCAGAGGCCCCATCTCACATCTGGGCCCTGCCGGGCAAAGCTCCTCTCGTAGCCACAGCCACTGTGGTGGAGGGAACAGAACCCCCGCCTCCTCGGGAATCTCAGGGGCCCTGCAGTTCAGGCAGAGATGGACAGAGGCAGCAGAGTGGGTCCCACCAGCTCAGTCTATTGGGGACGATGCGGGGAAGCGGGGTCCTCAGAGGGAAGGAGAGGAGGGTGGACGGCCTGGCCCTCGGGTGCTGGGAACCCCACGTGAAGTCCCGTCTGGGATTCACGGCCCCGGGGTGAGCAGCATCCACACCAGGTCCCAGGCCTGACCCCCAGAGAGGCGCCCGTGCCCGGCTGTGTCCCGGGGGCTCTCTGGGTACCGGGCACGCCCGGACCATGGGACCCGGAGGCCTAAGCTGTGCCAGGTCAGGTGTCACGGGGAGCCGGGGGGCGCCCTGCCCAGGGCAGGCAAGCAAGCGGACCGCTCAGCCCAAGGAGGCAGCCATGGCTCCCGGCAGCGCCACTTGCTTCATCTGGCTGACGTCACGTTCCAGCTCCTCACCAGCTCGCCACAGCTCCTCACACTTCTGCTTCAGCCCAGCGCCCGCCTGCTGCAGCCGCTGATTCATGGTGACGTAGGCTCGGCTCTGCTGGTAGAGCTGTTCCCGCTGGGCCTCCGTGTCCTCCGCCCTCCCGGAGAGGCCTAGGGAGTCTGGGGACGGGACACGGCACACGGGTCAGGGAGGGGCAGGGAGAGCACACAGCTTATCCCCTCAGCAAAGCACGCCACTGGAGGGGATGGATCACTGAAAAAGCCTGGCACCTGCGTCCTGAGGCCCTGCCTGGGTATCGGCCTCCACTCCTGCAAAGGGCGGCGACCCCATGATGGAATCACAGAGCAGGCTGGCTCCCACGCCGCTCTCAGAGCCAGATGCTGCGTCGCGCCTCCCCAAACCTCCTCCCTGGCCGCGCAACCCTGTGAAATCCAACCGTCAGGGAGGTGGCCCAGGTCTCCGCGCCCCTGCTTCCTAAAACAGCACAGGCCCGGGGAGGGCAGCGCAGGACAGCAAGGGTTGCAGGCCGCCCAAAGGCATGTCGAGATGCTCTCCACCCTGCCTGGTTCCCCGGTCTTTGACCTGCGTCGGTACTAAGGCGGGACACAGGCCACACAACACACATGGTCACAGGCAAGCTCCCCCTCTGTGGGCCCTCGCGTAGCCCGGGCCTCAGTGTCCCCTCCCTGGGAACGCTGGTGGACACGCGCTGTGGGGCTGCCCCGTGCAACAGAACATTCCGGTCCTATACAGAGCCAGCCACCAGCCACGAGTGGCTCTTGAGCACATGAAATACAGCCATATGGAGCAAAGCACCAAATTTTTCCTATTACGTAGTTTTTTTTTTTTAAATTCCCAGAGCAGGGCGTCTGGGTGGCTCAGTTGGTTAAGCAACTGCCTTCGGCTCAGGTCATGATCCTGGAGTCCCGGGATCGGGTCCCGCATCGGGCTCCCTGCTCAGCGAGGAGCCTGCTTCTCCCTCTGACCCTCCCCCCCTCATGTGCTCTCTCTCATTCTCGCTCTCTCAAATAAATAAATAAATCTAAAAAATAATAATAAATAAATAAATAAAATTTCCAGAGCATTTCTTAGCCTCTCCAGTTTCCCAGACTAATGGTGAACGTGTCTTCCACCAGCGTAACCCGAGGGCGTGCACTTTCGGCCATCCCGTTGGCCCCAGGGCTCCGAACAGTAGCCCTGGCCAACAGAACACGGTCTCTGTGACTGTCCGATGAACGAATACACGAACCCCACCAAGCAGAACACAAAATTCACCCGACAGCTGTACGCCCAATGCTTCTGTCTTCAGAACCAGCAGTGGACGAAGGCTTCCCACAAAAGGCCGGGCATACATATTTCGGCTTTGCGCGGCTGGCCGTCCCAATGCGCCCTCTGCCACACGGCTCCAGGGCGGCCGCCGGGCATGCACGCCATGGGCATGGCTCTGTGCCCACTCGACCTCGTGGCCCTGAGATCCCCACTTCCTGCATTTCCCTTGTCACCACGCATTCTCACCCCCGCAGCTGAAAATGAAAAATCCATTCTTTTTTCTTTAATCTCCACACCCAGCGCGGGGCTCGACCCCAGACCGAGTCGCAGGCTCCCCCAGTTGAGCTGGCCGCGCCGGAAAACTGCTTTCTCAGCTGCCAGGCTGTACGAGAAGAGGCGGCGAGCGGGATTTGGCCGCGGTGCGGGGCCGATCCGTGCGCCCCCCCTTCACAGGCGTGCAGGGCGAGCTCAAAGCGGTACGGATGGCGCTCGTAATCCCACGGCTTCAAGGGACCTGCTGCCCGGGCTGGGGCTGGGGTGTGCTCCCCCGCCCCTTGCTGCTGGGTCAGGGTCGTCCCTCCCCTGCTCGTACCTTCCAGGGCCAGCGCGGCGAAAACGGGGTCGTCGGAGGGCGCACCCCGCACGTCCTCCAGGATCTGCTCCACCGTGGGGGGCGCCGGGCGCGTGGGCAGCACCACTCGCTTCTTGGCCTTGGAACCCATCCCTGGTGGCGAGAGAAAAGGACGTTGACCGGGGCGTCCACCTCTCGGCCTTTTCCTGGGCCCTTCCTTCCGCCCAGCAAACTCCTACACACCCGCTGGAGCCCCGTTCCCGGGGAAGCCCGCCCCGCTCTGTCCCACCCCTTCGGGCTCGCTTCGCCTCTGGCCCTCCCAACGACCGGCAACATGGGGCCAGGGGTTTCAGCGCCCGGCTCCATCTCTGCCTCAGTTTCCCCGTGAAAGCCTCGAGCGCACCTACCACCTCACCCTGGCGCGCGTACAGAGCCGCCAGCGCCGCTGAAAACCCACTTCCGCTTCCGGTCGCAGCGCGGCCCCGCCCCCCAGGCACGCGGCGCACACTTCCTGCCTCCTCGGGCTCCCGTCCGCCCCTCGTCGCGAGGCCACGCCCCCTGTTAAAGGGGCCGCGCCCGCGAGGGTCCCAGTCCCGTCAGACCGGACAGAGAAGTAGGCGACCTCAGCCTCCCCGGCTCGCGGGTCCTGGAAGAGCATGGGGTGGGCGTGGGGTCCTGTCCCGGCTCCCCTCGCTGCGTCACAAAACACGGAGTACTGGTTTTCTGCCAAAAGGGGACTGGGCGCAGAACCCACGTGGCTGTCGTGGGAACACAGTTACTACCCGTGCAAGGGGGGTGGCTGTGCCAGTAACCGGGGAGCTGGCCAGGGACGCCGGACGCAGGTCGGCGTCGCCCCTCCGGTCCCTAACACCTCCCGCCTGGGCTCCTCCCCTGACGTCTAGGGTGGGAAGACAGGCTGAGCAGAGGGCGGGTCTGTGCCTTTTATTTTTTATTTATTTATTCATGAGAGTCAGAGAGAGAGAGAGAGAGAGAGAGAGGCAGAGGCAAAGGGAGAAGCAGGCTTCCCGCCGAGGAGGGAGCCCGACGCGGGGCTCGATCCCAGGACCCCGGGATCATGACCTGAGCCAAAGGCAGACGCTTAACGACTGAGCCACCCAGGCGCCCCACTGTGCCTTTTAACAGCTTTATTGCATGTAAGCTACACACCGTACAGTCCACCTGTGTAGTGTGCAATTCGGTGGTTTTGAGAGGTAGGTACAACCATCACTGTAGTCTAGTTCCAGAACATTCCATCTCCCCAAAAGGAAACCATGTCTCCATCTGCCGTCACTCTCTGTCCCCCCACAGCTCCCGGCCCCCACGAGCCCCCTTCCCGTCCGTGGATGAGCCTGCTCTGGACGTGTCACCCACGTGGACTCACACCCTGTGTGGCCGTCTGTGTCTGGGTCCCTCACTGAGCGTCATGGGCTTGGGGTCCATCCCCGGGGCCGCCCGTGTGGGTGGAAGAGCATTTAAGAATCACGCTTCTGTGAATTCTCAGTGTTAAAGAGAAACTCACCGAGCAGGATGGAGGGGAACTTAGGGAGTTAGGAATGCAACCCTCCACCTGGCTTGGGCCCCCACCACAACTGGGGTCTCTGGAACCTGGGCTGACCCCCTTTCCTCTGTGGGCCACTGGGTCCTGCGGGGCCTGATGTCTGGGAGAAGACAGTTTCCACGCGGGCACAAGGGAACCCCCAACCATGCCGTGGGGATGGGGGGCCTGCCCCTTCCCCAAAGGAGACCGCAGACTTGGCACCTCCTATTCAACCTTTATTTGCAAACTCTGAGGTCGGACGTGGTGCCTGAGACTCTGGATGGTGTCCTTTGCTCCCCTTGCCCCTCCCCCCCACTTCTGGGGCTGGGACGGGATGGTCATCACAGCCTGACCTCTGCCCCACCCCACCCCACCCCCACCCCAAACTGTGTAACTAGACTTTTCTCTCTCTCTCTTTCCCCTGGACCTGCCAATTTCCGGTCCAGGGTTCCATGTAGGCCGCCCCTGGCCTGAGGGCCTCAGTGATCAGCCAGGGCCTTCTCAGGGCAGGTTCTCGCAGCCCCAGCCCGGGTTCCAGCTGAAGCAAAGGAGCAGGACAGCGGTGCCTGGCCCCTCGTCAAATGTCTCTAGGTTCCCGCCAGCAGCCAGACCCTGGGTGGTGATGGGGGAGGCCCCCGCACGGCGGCAGGCAGCCTACGGAGAGGACGCTGCAGAGGAAGGGACTCCCAAAGGCCATGGCCAGCAAGGCCAGGACCACGGCCTGGGCTCGGCCATGGTGGCAGCTGGGGTGGGCCACTGCGGTGGGCCCAGGGGTGCTGTTGGGAGGGGCGGGTCCGGAGCAGGAGCCCCGATGCTCATCCAGCGTGTAGGCGGGGGGGCAGGTGGTGCAGTTGAGTGGGGAACCGCCGCGGCAGGTGTAGCAGGAGGGGTGGCAGCTCGAGCAGACGCGCAGGGCGGGTGTGGCCGAGCGCCCAGGCCCCGCGGTCACTGCCTGCCGGGTGTGGCTGAAGTACCGCGGGGGGCAGTAGGAAAGGCAGAGGTGGCCCAGGATGTAGGCAGGGCCGTGGCATTCTGCGCCGGGGACACACACATGGGGGGTGAGGCCAAGGCCCGTCGCCCTGCCTGCCCTCCCGCCCCGGGCTGCACATGCACACTGCCCGCGGCTGCCGCCTCCCAGCAGGCGGGCCGGGCCACGTCAGGCACTCACCCTGGCACAGCCCCTCTGTGTCCCACTGCACACACGCGCTGCTGGTCACCTGGGGGCCCGGGGGCCGCGCCGACATGTCCTCGGCCGTCCCATACAGCAGCAGCGTGTAGCGGTACAGCGTCCCTGGGCAGGGGTTGCGGTGGGCATGGGGAGGAGGGGGAGAGGCTGTTGGCAGCCTGGTCCTGCCCTTCTGGGCCCCTCTCCCCAGCCACCCGACCCCGAGCTGCAGTCCCAGACCCGGATGGCGCCCAGGCTGAGCACCCACTGTGCACCAGGCACCGAACGCCGATGGGAACATACGATGTGCCAGACACACCAGCTCGGCCTCTCGGGGAGACCACTGGGAGCCCCTTGGCAGTGGGGTACCCGGGCGGCTCCAGAGCCCGAGGCCCCAGCCTGCATGCAGCTCTCACCCGTGTTGAAATAGTAGCCCTTGTTTTCCAGGCCCAGAGTCCACAAGCCCTGCGGGTCCTCGTCCCAGAAGTGGGTGGACATGAAGATCCAGTTGTTGTAACCTTGGCCGCTGACGTCCAAGGGTCTGGGACAGGAGGCGGGGGCGGGGGGTGGAGCGGGCCCCGTGTTGGCTGCCGGGAGGGCTCCCACGGGGGGCAGGTGTCTGGCCGGAGCAGACCCACCCAGACCCGCCCTGAGCCCACGGTGTGCGTTTGCCCCAGGCCCGGCCCTCCGCCCCGGTACCTGATGGCCACGAGCGTGGAGCGGGTGCCCATGGGGCTGGTGAGCGAGATCTCCAGGTCCCCCCGGCGGCTGTAGGACAGCGAGAGCCGCACCTGCACGTGCTCCAGCGAGCGGATGTAGCTGGCACGGCCAGCGCAGGCCGACACGTTCTTCCTCACTTGCATCAGCGGCAGGATGGGGCTAGGGGTGGCGTGGGGGGTGAGGGCCCCTCCTGCGGGCCTGCTGGGGGATGGGCGGCCAGCAGGTGGGGTCTGGGCTCAGATCGCGGGGCGCACCCTCTTCTTTGAAGATGAGTAAGCAGAGGCCTCGGGACCAGCCTCCCGCGTGTTTGCCAGCCCCACCCCCCACGGTAATGACAGGTGTAGGGAGAGGACAGACGAGCACAGCGGGGGGAGGGCGGTGGAGGAGGGCGCTCACGTGGCGGTGTGCACGATCCGGATGGCGCACTTCTGCTGGGGCCGCGTGGGCAGCCAGGTCCTAGCCGTGTCCACCAGCAGCCTGGCGTCCAGCAGCCCATAGCCATAATGGTGACTCACTGCGCGGAAGGGCGGTCGGCACTCGCCCCGCGGCGTGGCAACCCCACCTCCAGCTGGCCCTGCCTCACCTTGGCGCCCCACGCCGTTGGTCCTCCAGTCCTCAGCCTGGAGCTGTGCCGGCCTGGACGCCCGGACCACCAGGTGCTGCATGTCCCTCCATGTCAAGAACGGGCTGCGGGCAGGCGAGGGCGGGTGAGCTGGGGCCACGCTGGGGGCTGAGCGCGGTGAGCGGGCTCCCCTCTGTCACCTACTTGGCCTCCAGAGCCAGGGCGATCATGCCCGCGGCCAGAGGGGCCGAGGCCGAGGTGCCCGTGTGTTTGTCCGTGCACTGGTGGTGCAGGTCCGTGGTGACCTAGGGGCAGACAGGGGCACGTGGGGGGCCTGTACACACGAAAACCCAGACTTGGTTCAAGAAGGTGCCGCAGAGATCCCCCCAGGAACAGGGCCCTGGGGAACCTGCCCTGCCTGGAAGACAAGAGAATGTGTGAAGGGGTGTCGCGGGGCAGCCCTGGGAGGAGGGGAAGTGGGGAGCAGGAGGGAAGGTGGGGGGAGGGGACAGGTAGAAGGGGAGGAGGAGGGAGTGAATTAGGACGGGGGGTGGGAGAGAAGGGGGCAGAAGGGAAAGTGAGGGATAAATAGGCGGGAAGGAACAGAGTACAGTCAGGGAGGGGACAAGTGAGAGGGGCAGGGAACAGGAGGGGAGAAGGCAGGAGAGAGTCGGGGAGGGGGCAGAGGGCAGTCAGGAAGGGGCAGGG
This sequence comes from Neomonachus schauinslandi, assembly GCF_002201575.2. Lineage (NCBI taxonomy): Eukaryota > Metazoa > Chordata > Mammalia > Carnivora > Phocidae > Neomonachus > Neomonachus schauinslandi. The sequence goes on along the minus strand of NC_058403.1, from coordinate 213,753,052 downwards.
GACAGTCGGGAGGGGCAGGGGACAGGAGGGAAGGAGGCAGGGGACAGGAGGGAAGGGGCAGGGGACAGTCAGGAAGGAGGCAGGGAACAGTCAGGAGGGGGCAGGGGACAGTCAGGGAGGGGGCAGGGGACAGGAGGGAAGGGGCAGGGGACAGTCAGGAAGGGGCAGGGGACAG
>NC_058403.1:213729645-213752477 GCF_002201575.2 Neomonachus schauinslandi | reverse complement strand
GGGGGGGCCTCACACGCTGGAGGACGCCAGGCTCACCGGTTCTCATCACTGGGCGTGTATCGCGGCTGGGGGTCTGGGTCATAGTCATTGAAGTCGTAGCTGGCCAGGGGGTCCTGGGGGCGGAGCGGGGCCATGAGGGCTGGGGGGCCGGCTGTGGGACGGGGCAGCCCCCACCCAGCACTCCAGTCCCCGTGGTCTCACGTAGTTGGCCCAGAGGTCCGGGTGGTCCTTCTCGATGCCATCGTCCAGGACAGAGACCACAATGCCCTGGCCCGACAGCCCCTGGCTCCAGACCTGCAGGATGTTCAGGTCCGGCTGCACCTTGTTGTTCTGTGCAAGGCGGGCGCTGGGGTCAGTGGGGCTCTGGCCCCACCCGCCCCCACCACCCAGCCCGGCCTGCTCACCATGTACCACTGCTTGGAGAACCAGGGGTCCGTGGGTACCACCAACGAGCGCTTCACCCGCCGCTGGAGCGTCTGCTGCTCAAACCACTGCACCTAGAGGCGGATGCACACTGCAGGAGGGGGCTGGACCCCAAGAGCCAGCCCACCCTCCACCCAACGATCCTGCCCCCACACCCATGCACCTTAGAGGGTCCTGCCCCTCCCAGTCTTTCCCACCAATTCCCGGTCAAAGGGTCCCGGGGCTGCTTCCACGGTCGACAGGCCTGTTCCCCAGGTCCACCAAGGGGAGCTTGTCTGTGGGGCTACGGCTGGGTGGGATGTGTCTGGGTTGTCCACTGCCTGTCCGGGGTCCCTCATGGTGTGGAACAGGGCCCGGGACCTTGTGTTTGCTGAGGCTGGTCTTTGGGGTCCCTGTGTGCCTGAGGCTCTGCCTTCTGAGTGGACCAAAGCCCTCAGATCACCAGTCCCCTGGGCCCACTGACATGTGGCAACTGCTCTTGAAGTCCAACCCTGCCCCTTCCCTAGTCCCTGTTCTAGATCCTTCTGCCCGAGACCTACCCATCTCCCCCCTGTAGTGGCCATTTCTCTCTACCACTCCTCCCCACCCCTCAAAAGGCATCCCTCGATGGCCATACCTGCCTCCTCCCGGGTTCCCCCTCAGCCCCCGTGCCTCTCTACAACACTGCAGCCTCACTCCCTGCTGAGACTCTCCCATGCTGCCCCCCCTCTCCAGGGCCCACAAAGCTTTGCTTAATCCGGCCCTCACCAGCTTCCCTGTGCTACAACAGCCACAGTGGCTCCCTTACCCAGGGCCTTTGCACATGCTGTTCTGCCTGCCCCAGGCTGTTCTTCCTCAGACCTCTGCCCTTCCTTTTTCCTTGTTGATCTCCCACCCCCCAAATCAGTTCATGTGCCCTCACCCCTATCTGTGATGAGGCAATTGTCTCCCCATTTGCACAGCTTCAGACTTGGGAGCTGGCCCTGATTTCTCTCTGTCCCACAAATCCAATCCATTGGCAAACCCTGGCCTGTCTCCTGTAGACCCCATCTGGAACCAGCAACTCCTGCACCCAGTGCTCCCAGTGGGTTTCAGGTTACCAAACCTCTTACCTCCTTGCCAATCAGCCCCAGGGCCCAGCCCATACCCCATCATGACTCTTGAGGGCTTGCAGATTCAGCCTCAACTCCCCAGCCTGGCATCTAAAGCCTTTTCCCCTAGTCTGGCACCTCTCTGAGCATCTCAGAGTCTCGCTGGGTGACTCTAGGCAAGGTTCCTACTCTGGAGCCGTTGCTTCTGTCCTAAAAAGGGCCAATTCCCTTCCCTCCATTCCAGGAACTAGAACGGTACCTGCCGTCTTTATGGAGTACAGAGGAACCTTGATCTTTCAGGGTGAGCTACAGGAGGGGAGTGGGGGGGGGCGGGGAGACAAGAAATGCTGACAGTGGGCCAGGCCCTGAGGTGCGCGCGGCACCCATTTGTGACCTGTTGCTCTCCACAGATGGTCCCCACTGTACAGAAGAGGGGCGGGGGGGGTACCAAGTGGAAACCCAGACTAAGAGAGCGAGGGGCCTTGAATAGCAGGAGGTGGCCAGACCCCTAGGCCAGGCTCACCTTGGGGTCTTTCCTTAGGCGCAGGCGATGGCCCCAGTGTGGGGTCAGGGACTGCTGGACCACGCCCCGGTGCCGTAGGTGGTAGTACTGCCCGTCAGGAAAGATCTGGGGACGTGGGGAAGCATCAGCAACCGTGGCACCTGGCTCCGAGATGGAATCCCCCAGGACAGTGGCCCACGCCTCTTGCTTGCGTCCTCCCCCCAACCAGGTGCCCTCTAGAGGTCCCAGAATCTGAAGGTGGTCGAGGCAAGGGTGGGCTGGGGGTTCTTGATATCTTGGGTACCCCTCCCGTCTCCGGGTCTGGGGTCGTCCAGCCCCCGCCCCTCCTGTCCATTTGGGTCCTACCCACCTGCCCCAGGTTGACGAAGCCGAATTTGCGCGCCAGGCGCTCGGCCTCCCGGTAACCCTGGGACACCCGCACGGCCCAGCTGCTGACGTAGATGGGGGCCCGGGCCGAGGACCACCCCACAAGCAGGGGGCCAACGAGGGCCAGGCCCAGGGCTACTACTAGGCGCAGCCAGAGCGCAGTCTGGGCGGGCCGCATGGCGGCGGGGGCGGGGCCGGGCCGGGGCCTCCGAAAGCCCCTCCCCCTGGCCAAACCGCCGAGTCCCAGGCGCCCGCCCCGCCCCCGAGGCCATAGCAACCCCTGGAAGGCTTCAACTCCCAGAGGGCCTTGCGGCTCCCCCTTGAGGAGCGCGAAGATCCGGCCGAGGTCGGGAGGGGACAAAGGCCGGCCCCGGTCTTCCGCAGATCCAAACCCTCTGGAGCCTCAGTCTCCCCTATTTGTACAGTGACCAAATCTTCCGACCAAGAGGAGCGGATTCTCGGCTGCTAGCCCTGGCCCCGCCCCTTTATTTGGGCCCGCCCACTTTCCTGCCCACCCCTCCCTCTTGAATCAGCCCTGCCTCCTGCCCGGTCCAACCGGACTTGTTCTTCCGAGTAAGTCCCGCCTCCTGGATTTAGCTCCATCCCATCCCCCTGCCCTGAGATTCTGTCCCTCCTCCTTTATGATCAGCCCCGCCCCTCCCCTGTTCTCGCCAATCATCTCTGGTCTTTCTTCGGGTCCTCCCACCAGCTCCGCCCCCACAACAGCTCAGTCAATAATCCCCGGCCATGACCCCGCCCCTCCAATCCGCTACGTCCCGCCCCCGCTCCGCCAATCCGCACCCTTGTCCTCCGCGCCCCGCCCCCTTCCCCCGGAGTCGCGGCTGAGGCGGCCGCGGCCCGCCAGAGGGCAATGCGGCGGGGGAGACGGGGCAGGCCCCACCTCCTTTGTCCGCCCTGCCCTCCCATTGGCCGGAGCGGGGGGCAGGGGGCGGAGACCAGCTCGGGGGCGGAGACCAGCCCGGGGGCGGAGCCGAGCTGCTCGCGCCTGGGGAAGGCGGCACGCGCGCTGCGGGGCCGGTGCGCAGGGCAGCGGTCGAGCTCGGGCTGCCAGCCCCGGGCCCGCCGGTGCCATGGACGGCCTGCGCCAGCGCTTCGAGCGCTTTCTGGAACAGAGGAACTTGGCCACGGAAGCGCTAGGGGCTCTCGAAGCCAAGACAGGTGTCGACAAGCGGTACTTGGCCGCGGGTGAGCCGTCCGGGGCGCTCGGGACTGCTGCCCCATTTCGCCGACGGGCATATTGAGGCTCTGGGGCACCCGGGTTCCGGACCTGACCCTTTCCGGCCGGCGCCTTCTGCGGGGTCCGGGCTCGGACGGCGGGGTGCACCCCACTGTCCAGCAGGGAGACGGAGATCCTGGGGAGGGGTCGTGGACCAGGACTTCGCGTCTGCCTGCAGGCTCTCGCCTGCCCCCGCCGTGCGATCTAGGGCGAGTGCCACCCCCTCTCTCGGCCCCTGCATTACCTCCATTCCCGTCCTCGGGTCTGGAGGCCGTCGCTGCGCCTTCCCTGGTGGCCCTGGGTGACCGCCAGGCCGAAGTCGGGTTCTTCCAGTTGTTCTGTACGCCCTGCGGGAGGAGAGGGCCACGGGTAGGCAGCCAGTGCCCTGGGAGTCTTGCCACATCCCCGTCCCACATGGAGCCCAGCCTGGAAGCAAGTGTAGCGATCTTACCATTTTGTCGACGGAGATGCTCCAGGCCAGGAGGGGAAGGGTCACTCCCATCCCTCTTCCCTCCATTGTTTTCCTGCGAGTACCCCCCCCTTAGCCTGCCCTCTCCCTCTACTCCCGGATGGCTTTGGCCCACTTCGTGAGTAGTTGAATTGGGTTGTTTGACTGCTGCAGTGAAGTTGGAGAAGTATTGGGTGGGGGACCAGAGAGAGGGGTCCAGCTACTCCTGACTGTGAGGGATCATCCTGGGATGGAGCCTGATCCATCGTCCCGCTACTCCATCCCAGTAGCGCCTCCTCTTTCTTCCTCAGTGACCTTGGCTGGCCCCCACCGCCCTCCCAAACTGTCTAGTAAGCACTCCTTAAATACCTTCCTCCTCTCTTTTTCTGCGTTCCAGGCCCATCAGGGCTGCCACCTCTCCCAGGAAGCCCCCTGGAATGGATCTCGGGGACACTTTGTCCAGACCTGGCGGGGGGCTTTGGGCAAGGACAGGGGCATGTATTTGGAGCACCTTCCGTGTGCAGATCCTGGGAGTCCTCTTTCCTCCCTTTTCCCCCCAGTGGGGGTACTCCCATGGCTGGCAGCCCGAGGAAGGCCCACATTTATTCCCTCAGGCCTCCTGTGCCCAACCATGTCAGCTCAGCCAGGAACCTGCCCCCTGGGAGCAGGTCCTGACTTCTCTGCTGATTGTCCACAGCCCTGGTACCCGTGGGCAGGAAATTTAGGTCACAGAGCACTGGGGAGGGGCCTGTGGGGAGGCCGGGAGTCACAGGGAGGAAACTGAGGCCTAGAGAGTCAGAGGCTTTGAGGGAGGCTGCCTCCGCCACCTGCCCCGTCTGGAGCATCCACCCCTCCCTACCCACCTCCCCCCCAAGCCCCATCTGTTGTTGATCTCTGGGGCTGTGCCCTCCCCCCATGTCCAAGGTCATCCGCCCATTGCTGAGGCTGCAGGAATAGGGATTGAGGGGAGAGGGGCCCTAGGAAAGCCACTCCTCCCCAACTAGCAATTTCCCCCTTGCCCAGATGTGGGAACTCTTGGGCCCCAGCTGCTCCAGACAACCAAATCCCCAGCCCAGATAACAAAGGAGGAAACCCAGAGGAGGCAGTGACCTCCTAGGGCCAACTGGGGAGGCTCCCCTCCCTCTCCTGACCCCAGGCCCTAGGGACAAAGACTAATGCAGGTGTAGGGAAGGGTGGGGGTGACTCTGCCCTTGGGTACACAAGTGACCTCTATCTCTGCAGATAACAGGCTGGGGGAGGAGGCTGGAGGCTGTAAAATGCTCTGTGAGTGACCTTGGGCCTCACTCCCCGGGTTCCCATGTTGTTCTGGCCATTGAACGAGCTACCATGGGGAAGTGAAGGGACGTGCACACAAGAAGCACTTAATAAATGCAGTATTTACCATTAATGCTTCCAGAGTGGCTCGCGCTCCTGACTCCCCGCCTCCCCCAACAATGTTTTCTTGGAGCCCTCATCCCTGGGAATGTGTTTGCATGCCTAGAAGGTGCTCAGTTAACGCGTAGACAGGAGGAGCCCCTCTGTGGAGTGGTATTTAGCCATCCCCACAGCAACCTTAGGAGGCAGGGCCATTACCATCCCCCTGACAGATGGGGAAACTGAGGCTCCAAGCAGAGAGAGACTTGCTTGGTGTCACGTGGTAGGTGGAACAGCAGAGGGCTCTCCTGGGTCTGGGGGACTCTACTGCTCTTAGCTGTCTCGCACTGACAAGGGTCCTCACACGGGGCCATGCGGTCCCCCTCAGGACCCTGGGCAGTGTCTGGGGACATGACATGGGTGGTTGTCACGACTGGGGGTGCTCCTGGCATCGACAGGGTGGGGCCGAGGATGCTGCTTCAGCTCCCCCGCCAGCGCCCAGAACGCCCCCACAGAAGATGATCCCGCATGGCTTGTCTGCAGCGGTGAGGATGAAAAACTCCATTGAGATCAAAGTTACAAGTGTTGCCTTTCTCTGCTCACTGGGAGTCAAGCCTTAATGTCAGAATGGCCTTTCTTTTAGGTTTTTCTCCCGTCACTTACATTTAAACGCTGGTCCCTTGTGCCCTCCCTCTCCCATAGGACCTGGAGTAAGCAGTTACAATTGCAGGTGGTCACGTATTCATTCAACAAACATTTATTGGGCAGCTACTCTACCTATGAGGGCCAAGGTCCCTGCCTGCCCTTGAGGAGCTCACAGTCCAGAGGTTGGGGGGAGACCGACCAGTTAACTGGTTACGGACACAAAACACGGGGCTGAGGGCCGCGGCGGGGGTCATCCAGGTGCTGCAGGGGCAGCAAATGCATCCTGGAGGGGTCCCCGAGGCTTCTGGGGGATTGGTTGTTGCAGACTGTGTCTGGCAGGCCAGGAGGCGGCCTGGGGCGCCACGGTCCGGCTCGGAGAGTGCCGTCCTGCCCACACGTTCTCTTCCGCAGGAGCCGCCACTCTGCTAAGCCTGTATCTTCTCTTCGGCTTCGGGGCGTCTCTACTGTGCAATGTAATCGGCTTTGTGTACCCAGCGTATGCTTCGTGAGTGCCTGCTGGCTGTCCAGGTGGGGGGCGTCTGGGCGCTCTGGGCAGCCCATGACTCTGCCCGCCTCCCCCCAGAATCAAAGCAATCGAGAGCCCAAGCAAAGAAGACGACACTGTGTGGCTCACGTACTGGGTGGTGTACGGCCTGTTCGGGCTGGCCGAGTTCTTCAGCGATCTACTCCTATCCTGGTTCCCTTTCTACTACGCGGGCAAGGTGGGAGCCCCTCGGGACATGCACGGGACTGTCCTGCCCCCTGGGGTGCAAAGGGGAGACTTACCTTCTCTGAGGAGAAGCACTGGGGAGGGGCCTGTGGGGAGGCTGGGAGTCACAGGGAGGAAAGTAGGCCCGTCCCAAGGGGTGTCTGATGGGGTGGCCCAGGCTCGTCCCCGAGGGACAGAGTGTAACTCCTGCCCCGTGCCCACAGTGCGCCTTCCTGTTGTTCTGCATGATTCCCGGGCCTTGGAACGGGGCTCACATGCTGTATCATCGCGCCATTCGGCCACTGTTTCTAAAGCATCACGAGGCCATGGACAGCATCGTGAGGGACTTCAGCGGGCGAGCTCTGGACGTGGCAGCCGGAATAACCCGGGACGGTGTGTGCTCACTGGACGCGGGGCTGTCCTTCTGTCCCAGCCTTGGTCTGCCTGTGTCCCAGCCCACCAGCCCCTGCTCGCTTTCACTGCTGCCCCCCTCCCTCCTCACCCCGCCTGGCCTCCGTCTGGTCTCCACCCCCTCACTGTCAGCCTCTCTCTCCTACATTTGCTTTCGGGGAACCAGTCCTGCAGACCCTGGCCCGCGGCCGGGCTCTCGTCACCCCCACAGCTGCCCTTGGAGCTGACCGTACGTAGCCCCCACCCCTGGGAGGTAGGGCCTGTGCGTGTGCAAGATGGCCTATAGTGTAGCCAGCTGTCCCCGTGGAGGAGGGGAGGACGGCCTCGGTCCCCGCCGCCCTGCTCCCCGCCGGGGCCCGCAGGTGCAGGCAGGCCCGCCTCACCCCCACGGCTGTCTCTTTGCAGCCACAGCAAGCATGACCGAGCTCCAGAAGGACAAGTGAAAGCCACACCCCACCTCCACAAACAGCCGTCGGCTGGCGAGCTGGGGGGCACATCACAGCCCAAGTCCTCCACGGATTCCTCGGCTTACTCCCGGGTGGAGCCCTCCACCAGTCCCTCGTCCCCCAGCAAGCCAGCCCCTGGGAGCTCCTCACGCACCACCTTGGGCCAGTCCCCACTGCGCTCCCCGGCCAGCGCCTCCCAGCTGCCTGGCAAGTCCCGGGGCCCACCTCGGCCCCGAGACAGCTCCTCCAACCAGCCCCCCCCGGCTGCCGGCCAGCAGCAAGCCCGGTCGTCCGTCACCTCCTCGGGCCGACCCCAGCCAGCCCGCGAGTCCTCAGGCTCCGCCGTGCTGCGCCCCAGCACCTCCTCCGGCCAGGCCCCCCACGTCGTGCAGTCCCCCAGTGGCGCCACCATCCCCACGCAGCCCCCCAGCAAAACCTCGGATGGGCCTGAGGACCCGGCCCCCAAGGCCTCCGAGTCCAGAGGACAGCAGGAGAGGGGGTCCCCGGCGCAGCCCAATGGCGGCAGCTCGGGTGCCGGGCTGCCCGTCCCCTGCCAGTCCGAGTCCTCTCTGGAGTACACCTCCGAGTCGACCACGGAGGTCACCTGCAGCTGGCCCCACCCCAGGCACAAGCTCCGCTGCCTGCAGCACGGCTGGAGGCTGAAACACCTGGCCTGCTAGTGAGCACTCAATAAAGCTCACCTGAACGAGCTTCGTCTGGCCGTGTGTCCCCGGGGGAGCCCCGGGCCAGGCCTTCGTGGGCTGTCTCCTCTGATCAGGAGCGGATGCGGTGTGGCCCCACTCTACACTCGAGGAAGCTGAGGCCAGGGAGCCACCCCACTCGCCTGAGGTCTTGCCTTGTGGCCGAGAAGGCTCCCAAAGCAGACCCGGAGAGAGAATCGGAGTACAAGTCCTTTCTTGGGAGGGCATCCCGGGCAGGTCCGGTCGGTGGGGGGGCTGTGAGATGGGGGGAGGAAGGAAGCTAAGCTTGGGTGTTGCCAAACCCCTAGCTGCTGTGGGCACCTGGAGCCCCATCCCATGGAGGCTCTGGGAACCAGTGTCGCCTTCACACCGGAGACCTCTCCTGCCCACCATCCGGCTGGTCCCTGGGCGGGGGGAGCAGTGGCCATTCGTTCCAGCCTGTGTCCCCTGCAAGCAGCGCGGGGGCTGAGGAAGCCTTCAGCAAAGGTGGGGGGCCTGGCGGTTGCCATCGGAGTGGGTTCGTGGAAGTGGGGAAGAGGGGCAAGGGTATCACTAGCAGCCCGCAGTTGGTCTCTCTTTAGACACCAGCATGGCCCCGATCATAAAACCAGGCAGAGACCCAAGCCTGTTGCACGGAGACAGATGTAAAAAGAGCAAACTCAATCCAGCAGTATGTTGACAGAATAGAACACCGCCCCCACTCCATTGGAGGTCAGGTTCCTGGAAGCAGAGTCTGCATTGGAAGCTGGCAGGGGAGTGTGGGGGGAGCTGAGCAAGAAGGTGGTCTCAGCTGGGGGCGGGGCAGGACCTGGAGCGCAGGACCCGCACCCTGGAGTTCTGCCTTAAGGCCGGGTGGGTTGTCACCCGTGTCTGTCAGTCCTGAGTCTCGGCCCACCCCCAAGAGGGGCTCTAACCCTGAGGCACCTCCCATCACCCCAAGACAAGTCCCTAGCCGGGCATCTGCAGCCACAGTGAGGAAGGACCTGGGGACCCGCAGTGTATGCCTCGGTCTGCCCCTCCCACCCAAGGGCTGCTTCTCCAAGATTCTGGGTGATCATGACTTCTTCTTTTTTTTTTTAAGATTTATTTGTTTGAGAGAGAGAGGGAGATCGTGCATGAGCAGGGGGAGGGGCAGAGGGAGAGGGAGAGAATCTCAAGCAGACTCCCCCCTGAGCGCGACTCCGAGATCACCACCTGAGCCAAAGTCAAAAGTGGGACACTTAACCAACTGAGCCCCCCAGGCGCCCCCGGGGAGTCGTGCCCCGGGGACATTGGACGATGTTTGGAGACACTGCATGTGTCTGTGCTGCGTCCCACAGTCCATTGGCACGTCACTGTCTGCCGCTGGTGGTGGCCCCATTCATCCAAGACAAGGTTCCCCCGAAGGAGGCAGCCCTGTGCAGCCACCTGCCCCGCAGCCTGTGTCCTCATCCTTGAGAATGCCAGTGAAGGAGGAGGGAGCACTGAGAGTTGCTGGTGAGCAACTGGTCCAATTCGTTTATTTGCTCATTCAACAAATATTGAGCACCTACTGTATGCCAGGCCCTGTTGCAACAGTCAAGGGTACATAATGGCCCAGAGAGAGAAAAATCTCTGCTCCTAAGGATTGGGAGGTGACAACAGCATGATAAATATATACGTCAGAGGGAGGTGAATGTTGTTGGGGGCGGGGATGCAGCGGGGAGTTAGGTGGGGTGGCAATTTCAGGAACAGTCGGAGAAAGACCTGTCTATGAAAGTGACATTTGAGGAGAGGCCTGAAGGAGATAGGAAAGTCAGATCAGAGGGCATGGGTCTTGTGAAAGCCAGGGCAAACATGGTCCGGGCAGAGAGAAAAGCACATGCAAAGCCCTGGGGCAGGACTGTGCCTGGCAGGTTAGAGGAAGAGTGCGGTGGCCAGTGTGGCTGGAGCTGAATGAGTGAAGGGGAGAGAGGAGGTGAGTGGGGTGAGGCTGACCTTGCAGATACCTGGAAGGCGTGGTGAGGACTTTGCCTTTGCTTGGGGATGCAGTCTTTGCAGGGAGCAAGGGAGGGACCGAGCCTAATCATTACTGAGCCTCCCTCCCCCCGCCCCCGCCCTGCTGGGAAGTCCAAATGGGTGTGGGGGACACGGATCCGGGAATCTGCTTATTGCTGGCCCAGCTGTTTGAAGAATGTGGTGTGGCCATAGTCCAGGGACGGACAAGGAGGTACCAGGCTTGCTCTGCACCTGGCATTGACCCCTGCCATCCAAGAGGGCAGCAAAATGGGCTCTAGCTGTGTCCCTTCAAAGATTTTCCCCAGACCGCCAGGGGTCAGCCCACCAGGGAGCACAGGTGGGAGGGCACACCTGTCTTACCAGGTGGAAACAGGACCTTTAGCCCCTCAGACTTGTTTGTTGTTGTTGTTTTAAGATTTTATTTATTTATTAGAGAGAGAGTGTGAGTGAGCGCACGAGTGTGGGGGATGCGGGGCTCGATCCAGGACCCTGAGATCATGACCTGAACTGAAGGCAGACGTTCAACTGACTGAGCCACCCAGGCGCCCCTATTTTGTTTTTAATTTAAACATACAGAAAAGTGTAACCAGCAACTCAGAGCTGGTGACGCAACATGGCCAGCCCCTCCCAGTCACTTGCCACGCCCAACGGTGGCCCCCGTCCTGACTCCCTTTATGCTGTCCGTGCGCATCACTTACGTCTCGACTACGCTGTGTCCTGCCCTTGCCTGTGTGACTCAGAGCCGCGGCGGTCAGATTCACCACCCTGCTGCAGGAGTGATCCAGACTGGTTTTGGGTGGTGATGGACAGTATTTCACTCAGTTTATGTACACCATTCCACTGTTGGTTGGAGTGGTTTCCAGTTTGTGGTTATTGTGACGAAAGCTGCTAGGAACATTCTAGAACTGGCCTTTGGTGAGCAGAGCTCTTGTTTCCTTGGGCACACACCTGTCAGAGATTGCAGGGTGAGCATTCGAGTGTCCTGGGGAGGCTGATGCAAATGACCACACACTGGGAGGCTTAAAACTAGAGATTTATTCTCCCACATTCTGGAGGCCAGAAGCCGGAGGTCAGGGCCTGGCAGGACCAAGCTCCCTCCGCAGCCTCCAGGGGGAAGGTCCTTCACCTGTTCCAGCTCCTGGCAGCTCCAGGCCTCCTCGGGCTTGCAGCCGTGTCCCTCCAGAGTTGCCTCCGTAGCCACGCGGCTGTCTCCTCTGTCTGTCTTATGAGGACACCTGTCACTGGGTTTAGGTCCCACCTGGTTAATCCAGGATGATCTCATCTTGAGACTCTTAATTGCATCTGCAAAGACCTTTTTTCCAAATAAGGTCCCATTCACAGGTTCTGGAGGTTAGGACCTGGGTATGTGTTCAGCCTGCCATAGTGAGGACTGCTTCACTTGGAGCAGCACGGCCAAGCTGTACTCCGCGGTGGCTACCCCGCATGGCCCGCATGTAACCCCGGGGGGCTGTGGGACAGCCCGGAGGCTCTCAGCAGCTGTTGGGACCGCGTCCTAGTTCAGGGTCAGAAGGAAGGGAGAGCGGGCCCCGGGCAGGCAGTAGGGGGCTGCTGGCTGCAGAGAATTAAAAATAGTAAGAAAAGCATGGGAAGCCCAGAGCCAGCCTCCTGCAATGTTGTGGGGAAAACCTTTCGGGGGAACCAATGAAATAGTCATTGCAGTTATCATCCTCTTACTAACAGGACGCGTTTCAAACTTGCCTGCTTTTGTCCTTTCTCCTTGACGGAACACCGCCTCCTGAGGGAAGTGGGTCCAGAGAATTCGCAGCTGTGACCGCCCCCCCCCCCCCCCCAGGCCTCGGCCAAGGGAGCTGGCCGCAGGTGGACGGTCTTTACTGCCGCCACCACCCCCCCCCGTGCCCCTTCGGGCGACATTTCAGCCTCTAACCCAAACGGGCATTGCCCATTCCCGAGGGGACACGGTAACTAATAAGAACTGAGAACCAGTGACTGTAGAGAGGGAGACAGCTCCGGCAGCCCGCTCCTGTCACTCTACGTGACCACCTGTAGTTTTCATCCCTGGGCCGGACTTGAATGTCTTTAGAATTGCAACATCTTCTCTCTTTTAATTGTTCGAGTGTTCGTTTTAAAGCTAAAGAGCAAATCCGAAATCAAGAGCATGTCCACTGTGGTTGTTACACGATGGTCCCTGGAAACAATGTTGCCGTGCAGAGGAGGGGGCAGTGAAGACATGGGGTCCCCGCTCGTGGGGCCACTGCCATCCCGTCCGCCAGAGTGCGCCCCGCGCTGGCCTCTCCTCGCCGGCTGGGCCAGCTGGCTTGGGACCCCGGGACAGGGCTGCCCCATGGATCCCCCACTCCCCGACATACCCCACGACAGCAGGGAGGCAGAGGGGGCACCCGTGGGCTAAGAGGTGCTGGCAGGACTGACAGGCATGGAGGGGCCCTGGGCGTGGGTGCCGTGTACGGAGGCTGGCGTGCGGAAGGAGGGGGCAAGCATCCAGGAGAGAAGCGGGCGCCAGTGAGGGGCACGGGCATGGGGCCCCTGGGGGCTGCAGGCAACTCCAGGGGCCTTGAATCCCTTCCTTTCCAAGGAGTGTGGTTCCCATGCTCAGAGCTGCGAGGGGCTGAAAGGGGACCCGCAGATGGGGAAACTGAGGCCAGGGAGGGGCAGGGTCTGCCCGTGGGTCACCTGCAAGGAGGTCAGGGGGCTGAACCTGAGACCCCCCAGTTGAGCATCCCTTGTCCTAGAGAAAAGCACAACCACGGATGGTATCAAATGACAGCATGAGCCATCCCATCAGGGAGGGAAGGTAAAAGGGTGGCTCTTCCAGGGATCCCCAAGGAGAAGGTTTGCTGAATGACACCCACCAGGTACCCCCAAATCACACATGACCGAGGCTCCAGAATATATGAGTAGCAGATCTCCAGAGCGTAGGGGACAGGCTGAGAGCTGCGACCAGCCTCCTCTGCTGGGGAGCGACCCTGGATGGCATGCCAGGAAAGTGTGGCCCCCAAGGGGGCATGGGAGGGGGCGCTGGACCAGGAGAAGGTTGAGGGCTGGGGTGCACACACTGTGACAGCATGATTGCGAGTCCAACTACCAGCACATCCTGGGATCTCTGCGGCCAAGTATGCTTAACTTGGGTGCCCTTGTTTTTAAAAAGTGCTTGTAAAAGTTACATAGGAATAAACAAGGGATGGATAGCAGAGTTGCCTGAAAGAAACCCAGCCAGGGGTGCCCGGCTGGCTCGGTCCATGGAGTGTGCGACTCTTGATCTCCAGGTTGTGGGTTCAGACCCCACGATGGGTGCAGAGGCTACTTTAAAAAATAAAAACTTTAAGAAAGAAATTAAGAAAGAGAGAAAGAGGGAAGGAACAAAAGAAAGAAACCAGCCAGAATTGCTGAGGCTCTCCAGATTATCTCTGGACTTATGGTAGCCAGGCAAGAGGGGAAGTGGGTACATTACAGTATCTGGTTAGGCGTGTCTTCCGGGGAGCGTGCCTGTTTGTTAGAGTGTCTTTGAATACATGCAGCCTATGTGTGTCTGTGAGAAGAGAGAGCACATGGTGTCAGGTTGTTAAACAGCAATGAGCTTCCTGGTAGCAAGGGCAAGAGGGGAAACGGATACATTACAATGTCTTCCTTTGGGCCTTGCTTGTTTGTGACAGTGTCTCTAAGAAAGTGAGTGTGAGGCAAAGGGGATAAAAGCAGACACAAAGTTTCAAAGTGTAAAATATCTACGAGTTTCCTGGCAGCCAGAGTGAGAGAGGAAATGAGTTCGGGTCTATTCAGTGCATCCTCACCACTGGCTCCTGCTCATGGCAGTGGATCTGACCGTGTGCAGGGCCGTCTAAGCATGTGTGATGGGAAGTCACATAGCTGTGGATGGGAGATATTTCTAAGCTCACTGGAAGCCAGGGCAAGAGGGGAAATATGCTGAGTTTGAGCCTGGTCTAACATGGTCCAGCATGTCTTTCTTGCTGCACGTGGCAAGGGCCTTGTCGAAGGGCTCAGACAGGGCAGTGACGGGCGGCCAGGCGCACACGGCTGTCCTCAGCGGGGCTCCAGGCCCGGGCATAGCCCATGTGGGGCAGCAGTAGTCGGTCTTGAGTGCCATCCGGGCTGATGAGGCGCTGGACAGCCAGCAGATACTCACGGTGGAGGTCCAGCCGGGGGCAGGGGCAGCGACCCAGTGCCCACACATACTCGAGGGCCCGCAGTGGCGAGCGGTTCTTGTAGATGAGCTGCACTTGAACCTCATAGCGCGTCTCCTGGCCCTGGTGCAGGCGGCTCAGCACTCGGGCCCTGAATACTGCAGGCAGGACCGCGTGGAGGTTGGCTGGACGCTCTACCCTGGGCACCCATCCACACGCACCCCATTGCCAGAAAAAGGAACTGGGGTCACATGGGGCCACTGGAGGTCCCTGGGGACTGGGGGTGGCGGGAGGGGCGGGGGTCAGGTGAGGTCAGGGATCAATGAGAGGTCAAAGGTCAGATTAGGGCAAAGGGTCAGAAGGAGTCCAGTGGGCGTCAGGTCAAAGAGTCAGAGGTAAAGTCAGACCGCAGGGGAGGGTCAGCAGGTCAGGGGTCAGGCTCGGGTCAGTTAGGAGCCAGGTAAGGGCTGGGGTTCGGAGTCTCTCACCAAAGTCGCCTCGACAATAGTACAGCAGCCGGTGGGCACGACCTCGGGTGTCAGGGCAGCGTCCGCAGGGGTCTGTGGGGGTGGCACAGTAAGGGGCACAGGCCTCCCCTCCCTACTTGCTCCACCCTGGCCATGCCCGCCTCACCTGGGGCCGGGGTCGGGGTGCGCGGGGCACTGGGAGCTGGGGCTGCAGGGAGTTCGGGGGCCTGCGGTTCTACCTCCCGAGGCTGCTGCTGCCGCAGGAACCAGCCCACGGCCTGCGCCTGTGCCTGGAAGGGCCCATAGCGCTCCCGCGGGAGCCAGAACTCGAACGCGATGCCGGGGTTGGGCTCCTGCAGGAGGACCTGGAGGGGTGTCACACCTAGGGAGCCGCATGGCCCGGCTTCCCCTCTCCGACCCCTCCCTCCCGCCCCCCTCCTGTAACCCAACCATCCCCTACCTCTGCCACCCCCGCCTCACTGCCCAGCTGCCCCCTGCAGAAGTTGGCCCGCACCTGCAGGAGCAGGTCTTGGGACGTGGGCCCAGCCGCGCTCAGCGTCTCCTCTGGCCCTGCAGCGCGGGTGTAGACCACACGGGTTCCCGCCGCCTCGTAGGTCCCGGGTGGGCTGACCGCCCAGTTCCCGTTGAGCACGTAGCGCCCGTCGCCCCCTATCAGCGCTGCAAGGGAAAGGTCAGCCCGGGCTCCGGGACCGGCCCGTCCAGCCTCCCGACCCTGGCGTCCTCCTCCCCCGGCCTCAGGCTCCCCGGCTGCTCCCAGGCGGTCAGCAGGGTGCCTCCCCCCTCGGACCCCGCGATACCCAGGTGGTTGCGGCTCCGGTGGGCTACACGGATGTGTCTGGCGCCCTCGGGGATCAGGGTCACGTTCCAGTACCCAGCGAAGGCACCTGGACGGGAGGAAAGGAGGGTGTTGGGGCGCCGGTGGGAGGGTATTTGAGGGACGATTTGAGGATTAAATGAGATACTGCGGTAAGAGATACCAGGGGTCCTGGTAACCCCCAAACGATCGGTTAACTTTGGAGTTAGGAGGATTAATCTCGATTAAGTGCAGCAGGGAGAGTTAGAAACCCATCTGTTCCTAGGAGGGCTGGGCCGCCTGGCAATAACCAATCAGAATGAAGAGCGGGGGGGCTGGGCCACAGACTGCCCAATCAGCTCGCGACTTCGCTTCCGGGCCCGAGGCTCGTTAAAGGGCCCGCTCTGGGTTAGCAGGGAGGACGGAGAGGGCAGTCACCGGAGTCTCGGAACACGCGCTGCACCAAAAGGCACGACTCGTTGGTGCCGCCGCAGCGGCCGCAGTGGTCTTCGCGGGCGTCCGAGCCCAGCAAACCGTCACAGCCGGCGCTCTACAGGGGCGAGGAGGACAGGCGCGGCTTCACCGACAGCCCCCTGCCCCGGACCGTCCTGGGGGGCGGGACCCACGAGTAAAGGGGCGGGCTCTGGAGGGCAGAGGCTGCGGTGGAACCTAGTGGTGGGCGGGACGTGGGGAGGGGATGGCACGTGTGGGGGCGGGGCTTAGGGAAGAGGGTGGGACCGGGGACCGAACGGCTTGGGGTCTGAGGTCCCGGCCCCGGGTGTGAGACGGACGGGGCTTTGCGGGGTCCCGCGAGGCCTTACGAGGCAGCGGCCAGCCACGCAGAGCCCCTGGGTCCCCGGGCTGCAGGGGGTGCCATCCAGGACGCGGCCGAAGCTGTGGTAGAAGGCGTGGCCCTCGGCCAGACAGTTGAGGTCGCACTGGTTGGGCGCTGGGGGCGGGAGGAGTTGTGGGGCCAGAGGAGTTCCAGCCTCCTCCCCCTCAGGCAGATGAGGCCGGAGACTCAGCCAAAGCCACACATGGAGGTTGAGGCAGAGCCAGGGCTGGAACCTAAGCATTCTGCCCCCAGCTCCCGGGGACTGTCCCAGGCAAGTATCCTGGGCCCGCGTACACGCATGCGCGCATGCTTTCATTCATTCAGGTTAAGCTCTCACATTAGGGAGTCCCTACACGTTATCCATTGCTAACATCCTTACCCATTCTTCATTCATTCTTTAGTTCCGCAAACACTGACAGAGCACCCACTACTTTCCCAACACTGTTCCAGGCTCTGGGGTACAGCGGTGGCAGAGGTCACACAGCACTTGGGCCCTGCACCCAGCATGTGCCCAATAAAAAGCGTTCAGTGCTGACGGAATTCTGCACAGCCTGGGTGTGTCACTGGCCCTCCCCAGGACTCAGTTTCCCCCTCTGCCTGGCAGTGGGGCAGAATGGGAAGTCCGATCGCAGGCACAAGCCCACATAGCCCTGATCCCTGCTCCTCCTGGCTCCCACCCCCCTGAGCCTGGCACACTGGCCTTGGGCCTCTGTGGGGGTGGGATCACGGCAAATTTCCTCTAATTCTTAGGGGAAAAAACCCCAACCTCCCCCTCAAAAATACCCAATGAGGTCGACAGATGGAATGTTCTCCATATCTGTATCTGCTTCCACTCTAGGGTCTAAAGCTGCCTGTTTCCTTTAAATCTGGAGGCGCGCTGCCCTGGGCACACAGTTATGTAACTTGCTGCCTTCAGCTAAATGCGGCAACATTTCCTTCTACCGGGATAAGTTTGAGAACTCTTGGCCTCTGGATACAGCTCCAAGTAAATCCTCAGCCTGGTGATCAACCCTGAGCAGGACAGACCCTGCCCCTCCCTCTGCTCCTGTTTCACAGGTCACATTGCTCTCCCTCCCCCACACCGTCACTTCAACTCCTATATATCCTTCAAAGCCCCAGGGCTAATGTTCTCTTCTCCTTGCAGTCCTCCAGTCTTCTTGCTTTCTTAGCAACCCCTTCTCCCTGCCCCTTCTGGACCAACAGGAGGGAAGGCTACTCACCACCATAGAAAGGCACCCACTGGTAAGTCTTCTGGGTGCCCAGGACAGGGTGGCCATTGTAGAGGGCACACTGGAGATCTCGGAAGGGAATGGCCCCTAGGGGACAGTCCTGAGGACAAAGATAGGTCCGAGGCTGGGAGAGCCCCAGGGGAGCCCAGAGAACCTGGGAGGGTGGCAATGGTATCTGGGGGTGTGAGCCGGGAAACAGAAGGTCTTCAAGGCCCAGCCAAGGGTCTGGGAGGTAGACAGAACTTACCGGCAAAGGGCAGAGGCGGTACTCGTGGGAGTCTCCCCAGCACGGCTCTCCCCCAGGAAACCTACAAGGAGCAAGATGGCCAGAGCGTGGTTAGGACCCCCAGTAACCTTCTTTCTGGAGCTGGCCTGCCACCCCCCCCACCTTTGGCCTGGTCAGCCCCACCCACATTCCAGTTGGATCAGTGGGATTAAAAGGCACAGCATGTGTGGGCAGGCTGAGGGTGCGGCCAGGAGTGGGGCGGGCTGGCAGGAGAGGGGGGGCAGACACCCCCTCTCACCCCACCCCACCCAGCCAAACCCCAGCTTTCTGCTCACCAGAAGCAGCGCCTGCTGCGCACCGAGAGACCCCGCCCACAAGAGCTGGAACAGCGGCTCCAGGAACCCCATGGGGTCCACTCACCTGGACCCTACTTGGGGAGAGAAAGGCACCATCAGCATGGAGAGGAGCCCGGTGGCCCCCAGACCACTGGCCAGCTCCCTAAGTCCACTGGCTCCCTGGACTCATGTCCCCCCTTACCTGAGCACTGCCCCCTAAACCACAGTTCAGGAGGGTCCACAGCAGAAGGAGGTTCTGGAGGGGGCGGAGTGTGGGGGAGCAGGGAGGGCGCTGCAGTGGGGGTGCCAGCAGGCCAGGGTCTGAACCCCAGCTCTGTCCCAATTGGCTGTGTGATTTGGGGCAGTAATTTAACCTCTCTGGGCCTCTGTTCTTGTCTCTGAAAAGTGGGGTAATAACAGAGCCCCCGTTACAGGAAAATTTCAGGGGCCCATCGGATCAGGGAAGAAAGATAGGTGGCACAGAGCCTGGCAGTGGAGAGGGAGAGCTCAAAGAATTATCTGCTGGTGTTATTATTGACTGTGTGTTGTCTTAGAATGTACACAGTAGGTGCTAAATCTGTGTCTGATTATGGAAGGAATCATTCCAGGAGAGTGCATGGGTGTCTCCAGGGTTGGGGCCCCATAACCACTCACCCCACCATTGTTGTTTCTACCTTCCTGTGTGACCGAGGGCCAGCCACTCCACTTTCCCGGGCCTCAGTTTCCCCATCTGTGCCATGGGGACCAGCTGGACTCAGTCCAGGGCTCTAGGAGGGACTTTGCAGAGGTGCTGCTGCTGGGGGCTGAGTCAGGGCCCGAGTCCCTGGCGGAAGCCCCCTGCCTGCCCCTGGGCCTCCAGGACCACCTCAGCTTCCAGACCCGAGGCAGCAGGGAGCCCCTGGATTGAGGGATAACAAGGGGGGGGGTGACCTGGCCCCAGTCCAGTCGCCGACTCCTGACCGCATGTGCAGAGGATGTGGGCCCCACCGAGGGCGGCCTGCAGAGGTAAAGGGGCCACTGATGAGAATGATGCAGGAAAGAGGGAGGCATCCGGGGGTGAGTGGATTGGGGTGGGGCAGACTTTCCCTCCCCAGGCCTCAGTCTCCCCATCTGTCAGGGGAAGGATGAAGTCACTCGCCATCCACACCCTCCTCATCACCATGGCATTGCTGGAGAAAGGGGGAGGGAAGTGGCCACCTGGTGAGTTCTTTCTCAGGCCACGGCCAGGCTGCCTGGTGGTCATCCTGAAGGATGCGAAGGACAAGCTGGAGGTGTCTAGCCCCGAGGTCCTGGGCACTGGTCCTGTACCAGTGGACCCTCTGGGCCCTTTTGAGCCCCAGTTTCCCTGGTTCTCAGGCCCTGGCTCTGACATTCCCACCTGGGGCATCAGGGGCTGGGGGCCCTGGTGGCTCCAGGTGCTGAGAACCTTGGGGGCCACTGGGCAGGTCCCCTTCTCTGCCCAGAGCTCTGTAGCCAGCTGTGTCTCTGCCCCTCTCTGAACCCAGAGCCCTGGCCAGCTTGGAAAGAAGTTGGTTGGAGAGCTGAGACAGGGGCAGAGGGCTTGGCCTTCTGACGCCCCCTCTCCCACCACACACACTCAGCACTAGCTTGAGGGGAGGGAGTCTAAGTGGTGGGAACTGAGGGGCTAGAAGCACCATCTTTCTACTCCCCAGAGACCCGTCCCGGAGGAGCAAGACACACGTCGTTCTGGCTGCACTCCTGACTGCAGGTGTGATCCCAGGGCAAGCCACGCCTCTTAGGCCTCAGTTTCCCCAGGAGGAAGTGGGGATGAGCTTTCTCCCATCCTGGGGACTGCTGCCTGGCCAGCCCCTAGCCGGACCGGGCCCTGGGACGGGGAGGAGAAGCCAGCCGGGAGATAGTGGGAGGATAGGAAGAGGGACTTACCGGCTACGTAGAGCCCAGGCGGCACGTCCTGGCTCCCCGGGCGGCCCCAGGACGAGCGGAAGCGGCGGGGCCCGCGGGGAGGGGCGAGGGGGAGCCAGGGGCAGCCCCTCCCACCCGGCCTCCCAGGGCGCGCCCAGGCCGGGGTCCGCAGGGGCGGCAGCCCCGTGCGCCCTCGCGCGGCCGTTGCGCGCCTCGGCGCGTATCTACGGCAGGGGACTGACCCGCGCGGGCCCCGGTCCCCCGGAGCCGCGGCCTGGTGTTCCAGCGCACATATCCCGGTGACCTTGGAAAGCCCAGGGCGGGGGAGCCGTGCGGGAACTGACCGCCTCTACCCCCCACCCCGGGGCTGCTATTCCGGGCGCGGCGCTCAGGGCCAGGGAATGTGCGAGAACCGAGGTGGCCCTGCCATGGTTCCGGGAGCCCGGGACGCTGCCTCCTTTCCACCGACGCCCAGATCGCGTCCCCGCGAGGGTCCCCTTTCCCGGTCAGTACCCCTCTCCCCTGCTCCTCCCTCCTAACCCTCCCTCAAGGTCATCCTACTGAGGAACCCCGCTCGCCTGGGTTGCAATCCTGGGGTTCCCACTCCAGGTCCCGGCCACCCCCGGAGCAGGGCCCCAACGCACTGGGAGAAGCTCGGCTCCAGAGGCCAGGCGTAGGGGGCGGAGAGCCCCCTTCCAGCCCTGCCAGGAGCATTCCCGGGCACTGCTGTCACCAAAGGACATGCCCCACCCTGCCTTCCGCTCTCTCTGCCTGGCCGCGGGCTGTGAGCTGCGGCTTTGGAGCCGGACCCGGGTCCAGAAGATCCGTTTCCCGGCCGGCAGCGGCCCCCTCCCTAGGATTTTAGTTTTCCCAACCATGCAATGGGGTGGGTGGGGTTCTTCACTTCACTCCACACAGGCACTGTGTCCTGCTGTGTATACAGGAGTCACTCAAGCGGCCAGGAGGGTATGCAAGACACTTCCAAGGGGACCTCAGCTCTTTTTGAGGGCTGGCAAGGGCCGAGTTACCCCAGGGCTCCCCACCACCCCACCCTTTCCCAGCTTGGCTTCTGTGCCGGCCCCCTCCCCCTGCTCATGCAGCAAGCAGTAGGTGCCCTCTGCTCACCCCCTCCCCTGGCTCCTTGCTTTTGCCCATGATGTTCCCTGATGGGTGGGTTGAGGAGATGGGGACACCAAGGGGATGATGAGTGGACTGCCCCTCTGGTCATAGGCAAGCCCAGGCTCAGCTTGATTGCCCCCTCCTCCTGGAAGCCCACTGTGGGGTGTCCAGCCCTGACCACGGGGAGGGGGGTTACCAGTCCAGCTCTGTCTGCCTTCCAGCCCGGAGCAGCTCAGAGCAGGTCGACTCGATGCCATCTATGCATGCAATCTTTACTGAGCACCTACTATGTGCAGGTACGGCTGTGAACCACCCAGCTAACTAGGCTGAGGGAGGCAGCCCCCTGGGAGTGCAGAGTCCTACCTTTCGATTGGGACACCCAGAGGCAATAGCCCAGGCCCACTGCAAATGGGATTGGGGGTCAGCAAGGCCCTCACTGAAGAGGCAATTGCCACAAGGAGGAGGGCAGAGCGGGCGGAGGAGACAGCCTGTGCACAACCCCTGAGGTGAGAATAAGAGAACAAGGGACAGTCGGGAGGTCAGGGTGGGGGGCGGAGGTGAGGTCAGAGGGGCGTCGTGGGATGGGAGCCCTGGAGGTGGGGGAGGGTGTTCTAGTCTTGGAAAAGCCACACCTGGCTGCCGTGGGGGCCAAGAAGGCAGCGAGGAGGCAGCGGCGTCCTGGGGGGAGAGCCCCCGTGCTGGCATTTCGGGTGGAGGTGAGGAGTCTCTGGTGGCTCTCAGCTGTTGGGGAGCAGAGCATGTAGGAGTTCCATGGGGGGTGATGGTGGGAAGAGGTGAGGCGGGAGCTTGGCCTGAGCTGCTGGAAGGGAGGTGCCCATTGGCTGGGGTGGGGGGGCAGGCATGGGAGAACACGTCCACAGGTCGCTCCTGGACGGGTCTGGGGTGAGACGTCTGTGGGCCAGCAAGAAGAGGCTGGGAGAGCAGGGGCTTTGTCTGGCTGGAGAGAGGTGGGTGTCCTTGACACATGGGGGTGTTTAGAGGCGTGGGTGAGATCACGGGGCATGAGTATGGATGGAGTGAGACGAGGGCCTGCGTACCAGGGGCCTGGGATGGGGGAGGCGAAGGGGGGCGTGGGGTCCTAGAGGCCTAGGGATGTGGGGCTTCGGGGGGGGGGGGGGGGATCAGCATTGCCAGAGGCAGTCAGTGACCTTGATGAGGTTAATCCTGGTTGGACAGGGCCTGAGAAAGGGTCGCAGGAGAGGCGGTGAGGACAGCAAGGGCAGGCACCGTCTGCTGAGCACCTACTGTGTAGTAGCTGTAGGCTGGGGCCTGTGGGGCGTCAGGAATAAATCAGGCTTGGCTCAGGGGCTCCACCAAGTGGACAGTCTCCTTCCCTCAGTCGGGCCTCATTCCCTGAGTCCCAGGCCAAAGAGCTATGCAGGGTGTGCGTACAGCAGGCACTGTGTCCTGCTGTGTATACAGGAGTCACTCGAGCG
>NC_058403.1:213729340-213729635 GCF_002201575.2 Neomonachus schauinslandi | reverse complement strand
GTGCATACAGCAGGCACTGTGTCCTGCTGTGTATACAGGAGTCACTCAAGCGGCCAGAAGGGTATGTAGCAGGTGCTGGGTCCTGCAGGGAGTGCATACAGCAGGGACTGTGTCCTGCTGTGTATACAGGAGTCACTCAAGCAGCCAGGAGGGTATGCAGCAGGCCCTGTGTCCTGCAGGGAGTGCATACAGCAGGCACTGTGTCCTGCTGTGTATACAGGAGTCACTCAAGCAGCCAGGAGTGCATACAGCAGGCACTGTGTCCTGCTGTGTATACAGGAGTCACTCAGGCTGC
>NC_058403.1:213704453-213729330 GCF_002201575.2 Neomonachus schauinslandi | reverse complement strand
TGTCCTGCAGGAGTGCATACAGCAGGCACTGTGTCCTGCTGTGTATACAGGAGTCACTCAAGCGCTCAGTAGGGTATGCAGCAGGCGCTGTGTCCTGCAGGGAGGGGACACAGCAGGTGCTGGGGCCTGCATGGGGGCCTAGCGCCTTGGGGATGGAGCGTGGTGGCAGATGGGGATGCGGTGAAGATAGGGTGTCCTGGGCCCTGCGCCCCCACCTCTGCGCCCTCGGGCCCCAGCCTCCTGCCTCTGTCCTCTGTCCTCTGGCCACAGCTCAGCTGGACTCAGCAGATTCCTGAGAAGGAGGCCAAGCGCTCAGCTCGAAATACCTCGTGCAGGTGGAGGGGTGCTTATGAGGTTTAGACTGCAGGTGTGCGGCATCTCAGCCCCTCCACCCCTCCTGTGCCCTGGCTTAGACCCCCGACAGGGGGGCAGTGCGATCCCCTACCCTGAGCTCTAGCCTGTACCGTCCCTGAGGCAGGGCCAGGGGGGATCAGGCCAAGCGGACTACAAGTCCCCGTGGATGCGGGTCAGCTGAGCTCCTGCCACCTCTGTGGTCTTGCAGCCTTGGGGCTCAGGAAATGCCCATGAGCAGATCCCGTGGTCTCTGCCTACCCCCCCAAACCCCAACTACCTGTGGCGTCCTGTGATGCCTCAGGCCTGGCCACGTGGTCCCCGGGATGTTTCAGCCTCCAGAGGAGCCTGGACCGGGGCGGGGGTGGGGGGGAGGGCTCCTGCCACCCCTGCCCCAGAACCCTGGGTTTCTGCAGCTGCCCAGAGATGAATCCTCACTCCCACTTAATAGGGATACTGATGGGCAGCGGGACCCGGAGGGCCTGGGACGGCTTCTCCCCCACATCTGAATGGGTGTCCTGAGTTCCTTCTTGGAGGGAGTGTGTTGGGGGGAACTGCTTGGGTTGGGGACCCTGGGGGCAGGACCTGGAGGAGGAGGGGAGCGGGGCAGCAGAGGGTGTGAGGGAGAGGGCGTTCTCAGCAGGGGGACAGAGGGACAGCACGGGCAAAGCCCAGGTGGCTGGAGGCCCAGGTGAGGACCGGGCGTGGCAGGGGGCCTGTGCGGCTGGTGGGGGGCGGAGGGAGCAAGGGGGTCGGCTTGGAGGCAGAGAGGGGCGGGAGCTCGGGAGGCTCACTGAACATGGCAGGTCATCTCAGGTACATGGTTAGGTGGAAACATCAAGAAAGTTATGCATGACATGGTGCCATTTATAGAGAGGAAAAGATGTATGTTACATACATTCAGACAGGAAGGGGAAAGGGACACCCCTCGTGTTGCCCACGATGGTCCTGGGGCAGGGCTATGGGTGACCGAGTTACTGCCTTGTAGGTTCTCTCTGAATTTCTGTAATGACCTTCTAATTCAGATTTTTTTAAAGAAAAATTTTATTTTGGAGTAATTTTTGATTTACAGAAAGTTGCAAAGATGTTAGAGAGTTTCTGTCTACCCTCTGTCATCAGTGGTATAATCCGCTCCCCCCCCAAGACGTCCAGATCCTCGTCCCGGGACCTGGGATGTGTCCCCTCACGTGGCAGAGGGGACCTTGTCAGGGCCCCCGAGGAGGGGGTGACCCTGGGTTCCCGGGGGCCCGGTGTCCTCACGAGGCCCTCACAAGGGGGAGACAGAGGGTGGGAGTCCCAGAGATGGGCAGACCCCGCGCTGCTGGCAGTGAGGATGGGGGTTGCCGCGGACCAGGAGGAGGCCGGAGCCGGGTCTCCCGGGAGCCCTGGGGGGACCAGCCCTGTCCACACCTTTGTTTTAGGACTTCTGACTTCACAACGTGAGGTTGATAAATGGTGATTTTTTTTTAAGCTACCAAATTTGTGGTGATTTGTTACAATAGCCCCAGGAAACAAACAATTTTGTCACCACTCGGGAACTGATACTGGCATATTGTTATTACTAATTAATAATATTAGCAATTACTATTACTATTAACCGAACTCCAAACTGTATATGGATTTCACCATGTGTGTGTTTTTAGCTAATTTCCCTTTTCTGTTCCAGGATCTCATCCACGATCTCCCGTGACATTGAGCTACTTTTCTCATAATTGGTAAAAAGACCCAAGCAGATGAAATAGAGATTATTCGTGTGGAAATCTGGCCGGGTCTGATGCTCACGCAGCACAGTGCACACAGCCGGAGTCAATCGATGTCCCTGGAGAGGAGTCGAAGCAGCATGCAGCTGGAGAGAGGATGCCAGGATAGGTGTCCTCCTCCCCCCAGAGGAGAAGCACCCACTCTGGACCCTGAGGATGCCCCCTCTGTGGGCAGGCTGTGGGGAGCCCGGGGAGGGTCTGAACTTGCATGAGGCCACCCAACAGGTCAGCACCTATGGAGTAGACAGCAGGGACAAACACAGGCCCGTGTCCGCATGTGGCGTGCCCAGTCTGGTGGGATGAAAACCAGCAGATCTGCAAGGAAATGACATAATTTCAGATTGTGAGGGACCACAAAGGGAATCGAGGGGTGGAGGTGGCCTCCTGGACAAGGGTGGCCCTTGCCTAGGCCCTCGAAGATGAGAAGGGGCCGTTGGGAGGAGACTCAGGGATGGGGAGCATCATGAGCAGAGAGAAGGACATATGCAAAGGCCCTGAGGTTGGGATGAGCTTGGTATGGGAACTTGGACCAGCAGAGAGGCCAGGGCGGCTGGAGTGGGGTGAGTGAGTGGGTGGGTGGGAGGGCCATGGGGGGGCGAATCAGCAGGCCTTAGTCTGAATATGATTTGGTTCTGGAGGACTTCTTGCTCATAGGAAGAGATTGAGCCTCCTGCCCCTGGGTCCCAGAGCAGGCCCTGAAACCAGCTCCCGGCCACCCCCCTGGTTCCGTGAGCCTCCAAGGGCCCAAACACTCTGTGTCCCCTGATCTAGCCAGGCAGTTGACGCTTCCCTCATCTTCCTCTTAGGTAGACAGTCCTGAGGAATGTTGTACCCAGTTCCTTGGGGACCCACAGGGGTCACCAGGGCCCACCCTGCCCTATGCCCCATCCTCCCCAGGCACTCACACCTGCTCTGCACCAAACCCTTGTTTCAGGCTCTGTGTTTGGCAGAGCCCAGATGGAGACATGGGAGGAGAGACAAGCCTCCCACTTTGGCGTCCTGCTGGCCTGCCCCATGTCATCAAGAGGGAGTGAAGACGGGGACAGGGGCCTCAGACCCAAGCTGCAGGCATTGGGAGGAGGAAGAGGAGCCGCTAAGGATAACTGAAGAGATTTGGAAGAAGGGTGGGAAAAAAGCCTGCAGAGCGGGGTCTGGGAGGACAGGAGAGGGCAGGGCTTCTAGAAGGAGCCAGCGAGGCGCATGAGGCTGGGAGAGGCAAGGACAGAGTTTGGTCCTGGGGTTGGGGGGGAGCCGGGTCTAGCCTCCCCCACACCACTGGGCCAGTCTGGAGACAGCACGTGGCCACAGTCATGGGGTTTCCAGAGTGTGGTGGCCGCTCCGCTCCTGGCCGTCCCCAGGGAGCTGCCAGGTGGGGTGACTGCTCACAAGTCCAGGCACGAGAGAGTCTATGGCATTTCAAAGGCCAGGAGGCCAGAAAGGGACCCAGAGCCTCATGCTCCAGCTCCGGCACCTTCCGGAAGGGGCAGACTGTGCCACCCACATGCCCATGGGCTAACACCTCCCCAGGGAGGCCTCCAGGAGTCTCACCGCGGGGGGCTGTCTCAGCAGCCGCCCCCTCTGCCTGCAGCAGGTATTTGGAGCAAAGCTTCCCGGCATTTCTCCCAGGAAATGTGCTGAGTCTGGGGAGTTAGGTCAGGGAAGGAACAGACTATAGCCTGGAGCACGGGGGCTCCGGGCGGGAGCGGTGGGTGGCCAGGCCAGGTGCCGGCCCGAGAGACCAGCCCCGCCTCTGGAACCTGGGCAGGGGTCGGCATGGGAGGCTCAGGCAGCCCACTGAGCCCCTTTGTAATGCTGCAGTCCTTTGCTTGCCAGGCACGCTGCCTCAGTTTACCCATCTATAAATTTGTGGGTATTAGTGCACTCCTAACGCTGTGATTTCTTTTGCGGAGGGTGGGGGATCTAACACGGTCTTCATTCCTTGTTGTTGTGGCAAACGTAACAGAAACTCACCGTTGTAACCGTTTCTAAGTGCACAGCTCAGCAGCATGAAGCACACTCACACCGTCCTGCGACCGCCCCCACCCTCCGTCTCCAGAACGTTCCATCTCCCCACACGGAGACTCTGTTCCCACGAAGCACGGACTCCCCACCCCCTGCCCCAGCCCCGGCTCCCACCCTCTCCTTTCTGTCTGTGTGGACGGGACTCCTCTGGGGACCTCCTGGGAGTGGGGTCCTGCGGGATGTGTCCTTCTGGGTCTGGCTCCTCTCGCTGAGCCCAGTGTCCTCGGGGTCCCTCCACGTCGTGGCAGGTGTCAGGGTCCCTTCCTGTCTAAGGCTGGATCATATTGCAGCGTGGGGACGGACCGCATCGTGTGACATATCCATTATATGTCAGTGGACACTTGGTGTGTGTCCATTGGCTTTTTGGCTGTTGTGAATTATGCTGCTACAGACATCTGTGTTTTTTGTTTCATTGTAATTTTTTTTTCATTCTAGAGTGGTTGGGGAGAGGGTCCTTGCTGAGGGGGCAGGCAGAGAACGGGAGGTGTCCCCGGCCCTGTGGTAGAGGCTCAGCCGGGAAAACACAATGGGCAGCTGGGAGAGGGGGCAGAGCAGGTATCTGTGCAGGTGACAGGTGGGCTGTGAGGCTCCCAGCCAGGATCTTAGAGGGGTTCAGTGAGCTCGGCCACCTGCCCCTGCCAGAGCTCCCAGGGCCCCTGGGGCAGAAGCCCAGCGGGATGGTATGGGGGTGCGGAGAGCGGCTCTAGACTCCAGGTGGGCCTCGGCCACTTGCAGTCCAGCAATCTTGGGCTTGCATTTGCCTTCCTGAGTCTTGGTTTTCTCATCTGTAAAATGGGGCTGAGAACAGCGCCCAAGGATTAGCAGCTGCCCGCCAGGGGCCTGGCTTATACACGTTGGCCTCTGGAGGCCGTCCTGACCCACGGCCGTGGTTCAGTCGGGTGATCTCCTAGCAGTCATTCCATGAGGGCCAAGTGTATCTGTCCTGGGCGTGCAGGGCCCCGTGCAGGTTCCACATGCTGATATGTAGGAGCTAAATGGATGCCTGAGTTAACACGCAGAGGAGGGGTGTGATTGAGAGCCAGCAGAGCCTGGGGTGACAGTGACATGATGGCCCAGACCCATGGCCCCCCAGCCACCCACCTTCTGTCACGCTGCTCCTGGTTCCCACTAGCGGGAACTTGGGCTCCCCAGCTGCAGCCAGCTGGCCCCCAACAGTGGCCTGCATTCCTTGGCCCTGGTGCTGAGGCCAGTCCCCCACAAAAGTCCCGGAGTCTTGCTCTGGGCCCTGCCCTGGGGCACGCTGAGAGGCCCCCATGCCCTACGTGCCCCTGCTTGACACACCAGCTGGACATGTGACCATTCAGAAGGTGTTTCCCGTCCCTGGCAGCATGACAGGGCCAGATTCCAAAATCTGGTCTCTGGAAAATTCCAAGGCCTGATTCCAGCCACAGGGAGCCCTGCTAATCCCTCCCCATTCCTCGTGTTATGTAACATTTGGGGATTAATACTGTGGCATCCAGAGAAAGCTGCCTGCATTCAAATCCAGCACTGACCTTCCTGGCTTCGGAAGCCACAGCTTCCCCGGGCCTCAGTGTGCTCATCTGTACAATGGGGACGAGGCCAGTTCCTGTGTCCCAGGACTGATGTCAGGGTGACATGAGAGAACACAAGGAAGGAGCCTGGAACTGAGTCTGAGCTACGGTTCCTAGGAGGGTCCAAGACTGCCCACGAGTCCTTTCATCCACCACCTCTCCTTGGCTGCCCAGGCCAGGAGTCACACACCCGCCTTTGCCCTTCGGTCCCCAGATTCTGCTCCTTCTCGCTGCCTAGTGACCTGCATATATGATACCCCCAACCCCCAGCTCTGCCCCTCCTGGGTCCCGGCGCCAGGACTCACTCCCTTCCCAAGCAGCCCCAGCCCGAGAGATACCGGGCTTCTTTCACTGCCCTCTGGATCCGGCCACGGCTCCCCAGTGCCACGAGAACCCTGTCAGGCCCCCACTCCCATTCGCCTCTCCCTCGGAGGCCTCTAAGAGAATGAGACAATCTTTCTGACCTCTGTTTCCTGCTCGGGGAAATGGGCACGTTGACACTTCACGGCTGGGCGGGAGGAGCGGGATTGGAAGCGCCGGCCTGGCGCAGGGCTGGCGCGCGGGGCGCGGGCTCGGCTGTCACTGGAACTCCTGCCAGTCGGGTGTCCCCGCACGCCCACGCCCGCCGCCCTCCCTCGGAGCGCACCTGCCCACTCCGGCGCCTGGCCACGCCCCCAGCGTCGGGCTCCGCCCCTCCCTTCCCCTCCCCTCCCCCTCGGCCTATAAGAGGCGCCCCAGCGCCGCGCAGGCCCCAGAGGTGGTCCCGCGGAGGCTGCGCCAGTGCCCGCGCAGAGCGCCCGCCAGGCCCCCGGCGGGATGGAACCCGGGCCGCGGCGGCGGCGCACTTGGTGCCCGCCGGTCTCCGCCTTCCTGCGCGATCCGAGCTCCGGGCGCGTCTACAGGCGCGGGAAGCTGATCGGCAAGGTGCGGACCCCGGCTCCGCGAGTCCGCGGGAGGGTCTCGGGCCGCGCCGGGGTCCCGGCGGGGCGGGGAGGGGTGTGCGCGCGCCATCTCGAGCCCCGGCGAGCAGGTGGGCGCCCCCAGGCTTGACTTCGGCGTGCGCCGTCTGTCGGCGCGAGTTTGGGGTCTGGTGTGTGCTGGCTGGGTTGGGCGCCCGGGTCTGTGCTGTACCCGTCGCCGGTGTGCTTTGTGCGCCGGGAGCCGGTCTTGGGCGCCTTGTGCTGTGCCCATGGGTTGTGCGTCCAGGGGTGTGGACGTGTTGCAGGTATCGGGTCTTTGTAGAAACTCTGTCGTGCTGTCTCCAGGTCCGTATCTGAACGTGCTCTCCATCTCTGTGTGCGCTTTCCGTGTCTGGGTGTGGAATTGTGTCGTGTGTTCACGTACTTACTGTACTGTGGTCCGGTGGCTGGATGTATCCAGAGATGGATACGTCTGTGTACGCGTCCCTGCGTTTTCCTCCGTGTTCCTGGGGGTGCGTCTGCGGGTGTGAGGGTGTGAGCTGCGTGTCCATGCATCTCCTGCGTCTGTGTGTGTATGTGATATGAAGAGGCCTGGCTACCCGTCTGCACACCTGCGCCCACGTAGCCGCTGAGCGGGTGCGTCCCCCTCCACTGCAGGGTGCCTTCAGCCGCTGCTACAAGCTGGTGGACATGTCCACGAGCGCCGTGTTCGCCCTCAAGGTGGTGCCTCGTGCCGGGGGCGGGGCCGCGCGACTGCGCTCCCGCGGTAAGGTAGGTCCAGACCTTCCGTGCCCCGGGGGCCCCACACTTCGCAGGGGGTCCCCAGAGAGAGCCCTACCCTGGGGGGTGGGGTTACGCCCCTGGGCCTGAGCACCACGGGGCGTGGACATGTGGGGCCACGCCTGCAGGTGGAGCGCGAGATCGCGCTGCACAGCTGCTTGGAACACCGCAACATCGTCGCGCTGCACGGACACTTTGCTGACCGGGAGCACGTGTACATGGTGCTGGAGTACTGCAGCCGCCAGGTGCCCCGGGGGCTGGGCGGAGAGGGACCCCCCCACCCCCCCCACCCCCCCACCCCCCGTCCGTCTGCTGTGCTCATCCGTGTCCACCTCTGTGTCTCCGCCTGTGTCCGCACCAGGCCCATCTGTGCTCATCCTTTCGCACCTGTGCCCGCCTTGGCTCTCCCGACTCACTTGTGTCTACTTGTGCCCAGTTTATTCATCCGGCCCATCTCATCTCCATCTGTGGCCATGTGGGACCACCTTAACCCCATCAAGCCCGCCTTAGCCCTCCTGAGCACACCTGGGCTCACCTGCGCCCGGCATGCACCCGCGTTGGGTTCATCTCTGATCCCCTGGCCCTTTTCAAACTTCCCTGGGGCCATCTGGGCCCATCTGCACTCCTGTATTCCTCTTTGGGTTCATCCGGGCTTACCTGTGTCCGTCTGCGTGTTCGGTGCTGCCGCGGCCACCTGCGCGCACCTGCAGTCACTGGCCCACGTCCTGGAGGCGCGGCAGACTCTGACGGAGCCTGAGGTGCGCTATTACCTGCGGGGCCTGGTCAGCGGCCTGCGCTACCTGCACCAGCGGCGGATCGTGCACCGCGACCTGAAACCCAGTGAGCGTGGAGGGCAGTCCGGGGGGGGGGGGGGCCAGGGGGAGGGGCGGGAGGTGTGTGGCTTCTGCCCTCATAGCCTCGGCCCGCCCCTTCTGGCAGGTAACTTCTTCCTGAACAGGAACATGGTGGTAAAGATTGGAGACCTGGGGCTGGCTGCCAGGGTGGGGCCAGGGGGCCACTGCCACAAGTAAGTGAGGGGCTCTGAACAGTGCCTCTGGGGAGGCACAAGTGGGACCAGTTTGGCATGTGGGCCCCGGCCTTCCTGAGCCCGCCATTATCCCCTCCCAGAGTGCTCTGTGGGACCCCAAACTTTCTGGCGCCAGAGGTCATCTCCAGGAATGGGCACTCCTGCCAGTCAGACATCTGGGCTCTTGGCTGCATCATGTGAGTGGGTCGTGGGGAGCCCCGGGCCTGGGGAAGAGGGGCAGGAGGGCCCGGGTGGGGCCAGGTAAGGACAGGTGGAAGCCTACAGAGGGGAGGCTGAACGGGGGACAGGCAGGTGTGAGCATGCCTAGGACCGATGTGGACAGGTGTGTGCGGGTGTGGGGCAGGTGGGGAGCACCCGCCTGCCATCATGCGAGTGTGCAGGTATGAATAGGGCACATGGGGGATGTACGTGCGAGGGAAGACAGGTTTGAGCACGCACAGAGGTGTGGACAGGTATGTGCAGGTGGTAGATACACAGGCGGACCTGGGTATATATAGTTACGAGGTACATGCAGGGACAGGTGCAAGCAGACACTCAGGTTCCTGCCGCCCCCACCCCCCGGGTCAGGTACACAGTGCTGACCGGTACCCCTCCCTTCGTGGTGGCTCCCCTGTCGGAGATGTACCAGAACATCCGAGACGGCCGCTACCCCGAGCCTGCCCACCTGTCACCCAACGCGCGCCGCCTCATCGCCCGCCTGCTGGCGCCCAACCCGGCGGAGCGGCCCAGCCTGGACCTCCTGCTGCAGGATGACTTCTTCACACAGGTGTGTGCTGTTCCACGGGTGGGGCCCACCCTGGGGGGCCGAGGCCCAGGAGCCGGGCGGCCCGCGCCGCGTGCTGAGCCGCGGTGCCCCGCTCCGAAGGGTTTCACTCCAGACCGGCTGCCGGCCCGCTCTTGCTACAGCGCACCCATCTTCACCATGCCCCAGCCTCTGGGCAGGCTCTTCCGGAAGGTGGGCCGGCTGCTGCGGACCCAGGGCCGGCCGCCATGTGAGTAGTGCACCTGCCCACCCCTCCCCTGCCCCCACCTGCCTGGCCGGCTCGCACCTCACACACCTGTCCTGCTTCCCACCTGTGGCAGGGGTGGGCCTGGGGGGCAGATGCCTTCCCGCTGCACGGGGCCAGGCTCTGCCCCCCGAAACTCCTTGTGCTTCCCTCAGGCCCCTTCACTCCCAGCGAGGCGTCGGGTCCAGGAGAAGAGGCTTCAGATCCTGACTCCATGGAGCGCGGCCGTGAGGTGAGGGCTCCGGGCAGGGACTCGCGGAGGCACGCGGAAGGTGTTCTCACAGCAAGACCCGGCAGAGGGAAAAGTCGGGGGGCGTGGTCTTCAGAGGGAAGAGGATGGAGCCCCTCACCCACCTCAGGCCTCTCCTGGGGGCCAGGGCCTCCCTCCCCTCACCCCTGCTGCTTCTTCCCCAGGCCTCCCTGTTGGACAGAGGGGCTCCCCACCCCGAGGTCCCCGTCCACCTGCTCACCCAAGGGACCCTCAGGAGTGACCCGGCGGGTGAGCGGACACTCCATCCTCGGCCCCCGCTGCTGGTGGGGAGTGAGGGTATGGAGGTGGGGGCAACTAGTGGGCTTTGCCAGGGTCGTGGCCCCTCTCCCGGCTTCAACTTTCCCACCTGTGAAATGGGAAAGATGGCCGGAATCCTTCTGGGTTTAAAATAAGATGTTTCCAGACTCGGTTGTTTGGGCCAGGGCTGGTGGGAGGGGCCCCTCGTGGTGGCGGGGACAGACAGGCCTGCCCCTACATAGATCTGTCTCCCCAGGGCCCCCGGGGGGCCAGAGGCAGGAGGTCGAGGTGGCCATCAGAAACCTGCAGCTCTGCCTGGACGCTGGCCTCCCAGGTAGGAACCCAGCCAGGCCCACAGGGGCCACCTGTCCCTTAACATCCCAGGAAAAGTGCCCTGCTCTGCCCAGGGCCCCCTGGGTATTTCTGGGGCTCCCCTGGGGGGCAGAGCTGAGGGAGGCTTCAGGGCACAGGGACGCCCATCCTGCACCCCAGGGTCCTGGAACCCCCAGCCCCCCATGTCCTGCCCCTCCTGGGTCACTGTCCTGGGAGCCTTTTCTTTCTCAAAGGACCCAGTGGGGTTCTTCTTATTCTTCTGCTTCTGTAGCACAGAAGGACCCTGGACGTTAAGATTCTTCCGTCAGCTGGAGCCAACTCTTACTTACTCAGATGTCCTAAAGAAACAGTAAAAGATACTTTGAGATTTACAGGGGAGGCAGCCCGGAGAGTTCTGCCTGCCGCTCCCCCAGCTTCCCCCGGCCACTGGAGAGCCCGTTTCCTCACTAATGCCCTTTTATCTCTGCCAGGGTCCGATCCAGGATTCCAGAGGCCATTGATCGATTTTTTTAAAAAGATTTTATTTATTTATTTGAGAGAGAGAGAATGAGAGACAGAGAGCATGAGAGGGAGGAGGGTCAGAGGGAGAAGCAGACTCCCCGCCGAGCAGGGAGCCCGACGCGGGACCCGATCCCGGGACTCCAGGATCGTGACCTGAGCCGAAGGCAGTCGCCCAACCGACTGAGCCACCCAGGCGCCCCGATCGATTTGTTTTTAACACACTTTTTCTTAATGCAATCCAGCAAAGCCTGTAGAGTTTGGGCGTTACACACGGTTCAGAAGGGCTCCTCTCAAGAGGTGGCAGGTGCCCCAGCCCCTCGTCGTCCCTCCCCCCCGCAAGGCAAGAGTTGGTTTTCTGCCCCCCTGGACTTTGCTCTGCATCTTCTGCGTCTCCACCGTTCCTCCCCCAGCCCCCACCCCGCCTTGCTCAATTCACTTCATTTTTGTGCCCAGCCACACAGGACCCCCCGGGAGAGCAGCGGCCCATCCTCTGGGCCCCCAAGTGGGTGGATTACTCCAGCAAGTACGGCTTCGGCTATCAGCTGTCAGATGGGGGCAGCGGTGTCCTGCTTCGGGATGGCACGCACATGGCCCTGCGCCCCCCGGGGGAGTAAGTCGTGGGGCTCCTGTCCACCCCCATCTTTCTTCAGTCATTCCTCAAGTGTTTATTTTTTTTTAAAGATTTTATTTATTTATTTGAGAGAGAGAGAGAATGAGAGACAGAGAGCATGAGAGGGAGGAGGGTCAGAGGGAGAAGCAGGCTCCCCGCCGAGCAGGGAGCCCGATGCGGGACTCGATCCCGGGACTCCAGGATCGTGACCTGAGCCGAAGGCAGTCGCTTAACCGACTGAGCCACCCAGGCGCCCTCCTCAAGTGTTTATTAAAATAGCGCCTACTGTGCGCACCCAGGGGGACTCCCTGCCTGCTGGAGGGGGGACAATGCTACATAAGTAACCAAGGTGATTCCGGGAGACAATTTTCTGAAGAAATGAAGTGTTTGAGGTGACCGACTCAGGGGGCGGAGGGTTAGGGTTGTGGAGGGGCTTCTGAAGAAGCGACATTCAGGCAAGACAGAAAGGATGAGAAGGAGCCCAGCAGGAACAGAGTCTGAGGCACAGGCAACAGCATGTGCAAAGCCTCCTGGCGTGGGACGCAGCCCGGTGGGTGTGAGGAACGGCGTGGCATGAGGACACGGGGAAGACGTGAAGTCACGGGCCTTGACGGCCACTGTGGTGGTCGGGACAGGAAGGGTGGGTCCGAGGCACACGTTCAACGTGACCTGGCTGGCAGGAGAGGCCCAGGGAGCCAGCAGGGAGGTGGTTGGACTAGTTGGGCAGGGAGTGGCCGTGGCCTGGGGTGGTGGTCTCGGAGGGACGCCAGGACGCTGGCATCTGGACTCCTGTTGCCGGCAGGAAGGTCGGAGTAGCCGTTAGGCCAGATGGGAAGGTGGCAGAGGGAGCGGTTTGGGGGCTGGCTGGGATCTCAGTATGGACACAGCTCCAGGGGGCTGGCGGTACGGAGAGAGGTGGGTCAGTGCGGAGCTGGTCTCCAAACTCCCATCCGAGGGGGCGCGGCCGGCGGGACGGTGTCCTCGGGCATCGAGTGCCCAGGATAGAGGCTGTGACAGCGGGCACCACCCTGTACCGCACCCCCAGCCAAGTGTCCTACATGCCTGCCCGGGGGAAGCTGGAAACCTTCACCCCAAGGGACGTGCCCAGCACACTGGGCGCCAAGCTGGCCGTCCTCCGGCTCTTCGCCCGCTGTTTTCAGCAGCGGCTGCGAGAGGTAAGGGCCAGGTGGGGCCGGGCCGGGCTGGGCAGGTGCGGACGCCCCCAGCCCTGAGACCTGCGGGGCTGGGTCTGTGTACAGGAGGGGGCCCGGCCCATGCCCACCCCGCCGGCGGCCCCCAGTCTCTGCCTGCTGCGTGTCCTGGCGTCCGCGCGGGCTTCGCTCCTGCTCTTCAGTGACGGGACGGTGCAGGTGAGCGCTCGGGGCGCCCTCGTCCTCGGGGGGCACGCTGGGAGCACCCGCTGTGGGGGGGGGGCCAGGAACAGCTGGCTTTGGTGGGGGTGGGATGTTGACTCCTAAGTACAAAACTGCACTGGCAAAATGTAACTTCGGGCCATCCTCATGGGGTGGCACCTCGTAGCCGCCCAAATGTCATTTCAGTGGAAAATCATTTCTAGATTGAGGCTTCCCTGAGCAGTCCTGGCAATTGCTGACAAATCGCAGCCAGTCCTGAAACAGACTTCAGAAGCAGTCCTGTACAATGCTTCTGTTGTTAGTTTAAAAAATTACTATTTTGTGTTACAGCAAAACCTCCCTCTCTGTTCAGACTAGAACGTGGCTAGCGCGCTTGCCCCGAGCTGGGTCTCAGCTAGAGAGGACATCCGCTGGGGAAGCTGGTTTACCCAGGTCACAGGATTCGGGGTGGGGGTCTCACGGGGTGGCCCTGGGAAGGGGAGTCCCCATCTGAGCCCTGTTTCCCCATGGGTACAGTAGAGCCCTCGGCCCCTGCTCCCTGAGCTCCTGGGGGTGCGGCAGCGCTGAGACCCAGGTCAGGGGGCTGTCAGCCTCGGTCCACTTGTCCTACTCCCTGGAGCGCTGCGGTGGGGGTGGGCATGGGGGGCCCCCTCTCCCTGACCCCGGCTCCTCACCCCCCGGCAGATCAGCTGCAGTGACGACCAGACTCACCTGGTGCTGAGTGGCCAGGGTGAGGAGTTGCGGCTCACGGTCTGGGAACGCGGCCAGCCCAGCACCTCCTGCCCCCCGGGCACCCTGCAGAGTCCCGGCTGCTCCCCGGCTGCCCGGCTGCACCTTGTCCATGCTCTCCACATGCTGCAGAGCATCTAGTGTCCCCTGCAAGGGGACCAGGCCCCTGGCTCCAGTTCCGGGTCTCTTGTCTCCCCAGAGGGGTGTCCCTGGGGACGGCTCAGGGGAGCGTGGGAGGTGGGGGTCCTTCCCTCGGGTCATGACTGTGCAACCCAGACTTTTGTTTGGCTTTGTTCTTTTTTTCATTAAAGAGAAGTTGACCATCTAGCCGGCTGTCTGCCTCTCTGGTGGAGTCTGAGATGCATCGGTGAGGGGACACTTAGACCGGCAGGCTCTGAGCCCACTGCCCTTTGTGCCCTTTGTGGCAGACACAGATGGGCCAGATCGCCGCCAACACAAGAATTCATACCAGCGTGGGGTCGTGCCGTGACCAGAGTGCTGAAGCGTGTGCCGTTTGCTCGATGGCCGAGCAGCCAGAAAGTGGGTGTCCGGGCTGGGAAGTTGGTGACCGTGGTCCACAGGGCGACCGTGCTCTGGCAGCCCCGGACTGATCAAGAACTGGGGCTTCTGTGCAAGGTATTCTCAGAAAGACCCGAGGCCAGGAAGGAGCTGGCCAGCTAGCAAACAGAGTGCAGGGACAGCAGAGATTCGAGACCTGTGGGGTTGGGGAAGCCAGGAGACGGGGTTCTAAATCCTCCAAGTCAGGTTCCTGGGGGAGGAGTTGACTCGGCAAGTTACAGACTTCTCCACCTGCCGCCCAAACAGAGGTCTGAATGTGTATGAGAGGTACTCAGAGAAACATGCACAATGGACATTTATGGATGTTGAGAATTTTTAAATGTGTAACATTGTTATAGTTTTGTTTTTAGAAGGTGCTCATCCTTAGACAGTCCTTCCCAGCGGGGGGCGGTGCTGCCCCCCCAGGGACCCCCGGCGATGACTCGGGGCGACTGTGATTGTCACACTGCGGGCACTGCTTGCACCGAGTGGGTGGGGGCCAGGGAGGCTGCTCAGCGGCCCCCAGCACCCGGGACACCCCAATGTCCGCAGGGCTGGGGAGAGACCCTGCTTCAGAGAGAGAAACTGAAGTATTTACAGGCCTAATGCTGCATTTCTTTCTTTTTTTTTTTTTTTTAAAGATTTTATTCATTTATTTGAGAGAGAGAATGAGATAGAGAGAGCATGAGAGGGAGGAGGGTCAGAGGGAGAAGCAGACCCCCCGCCGAGCAGGGAGCCCGATGAGGGACTCGATCCTGGGACTCCAGGATCATGACCTGAGCCGAAGGCAGTCGCTTAACCAACTGAGCCACCCAGGCGCCCATTTCTTTTTTTTTTTTTTAAAGATTATTTATTTATTTATTTGTCAGAGAGACAGAACACAAGCAGGGGGAGAGGCAGGCAGAGGGAGAAGCAGGCTCCCCGCCGAGCAGGGAGCCCGATGCGGGGCTCGATCCCAGGACCCTGGGATCATGACCTGAGCCGAAGGCAGACGCTTAACGACTGAGCCACCCAGGCGTCCCCCTAATGCTGCATTTCTAAAAGCACGTTTCCTTCGTAATCAGGCAAAAAAGCAATAAAGATGCAAAGTGACAGTTTTGGGAGAAGCGGAGAGTCCGGTGCCCACACAGCACCTCACACAGAGCGTGAGCCCATAATTGTCCCTGTCATTGTCCCTTGGCTGGGGCCCACACCGTGTCCATCGGGAGAGAGGCCACGGGGGGGTGGGGGTGCCTCTCAGACAGAGCGGCAGCACCACGCGGGATCCTTCACAGCCCTGCTGAGGACCCCATGTCCTGTGGGTGCACCTGCCTTCAGGGCGGGGGTGGGGGGAGCTCCCAGTAGGATGTAACTGCCTGGGGCCAGAACCAGAACCCGGGCCTTGGACACCTTCCAAACAGGGCTTTTCCTTTTCACCTACTATCAATTCCAAAAGTAAAGCATGGATGCCACCTATTTGTGACAAACTGCACATGGACAGAGCCACTCACCTGGTTCTTCTGTTTACGCACACTTATGTCCCCCTAGAAAGGGAGGCAGCCATCAGTGTGACTTTGCTTTCCCCCCCTGCAACCACGGGCCTGGATGCATTTCTGCACCCGGGTATAAAGGTCTGGTGCAAACACGGGGTGAAGGGGAGCTGCCGGTCAGGGCCTGGGGAGGAGACAGAGGGAGCCGGTGGATGGGTCAGGGAGGTCACATGCCTTGGTGTGGCCTGATGTGGGAAGAGAAATTGTTTTGTGTAAAAGAGGGGCAGGAACTAGGAGAGCCCTTGGAGAATCTGGGAGGAAGGGAGTGTGGGTGAGAGAGGAGCCGGCAGAGGGAGAGAGCAAACACTGGGCACATACATCCTGGTCTTTTTGTCCTTTTATTGTTATCATTATTGTTATTGATGGAAATTCACGTATCACGCAATTAGCCATTTTAAAGTGCACAACTCAGTGACATTGAGTGTATTCACAATGTTGTGCAACTATCACCTCTATCAAGTTCCAGAACATTCCCTCAGCCCAAAGGAAACTCCACCCCCATCAGCCATCACTCCAACCCTCCCCCAGCCCCCGGCCCCCACGAGCCCCCTTCGCGGCCGCGGACGAGCCTGTTCCGGACGTGTCACCCACGTGGACTCACATGCCACGTGGCCTTCTGTGTCTGGTTCCCTCCCTGAGCGTCGTGGGCTCGGGGTCCATCCCCGGGGGCTGCAGGTGTGGGCGCCTCGCTCCTGCTCGTGGCGGAGGGACGTGTCCATGCGTGGTGGATGCGTTGTGACTGTGCCCTTCATCTGTTGATAGCATCGTGTTACAAAGGACAGAAACCCCTCCTAACTGTTAGGAGCAACATGAAGGATGGGCTTCTAATGCTGAAATGGTCAGAAGAGACGGTTGCAGGCAAGGCTGGATGTGGGGCTCAGACGAAGGTAGGGTCTCCGTCTGCCCCTCTCTTTTTCTCTCTCTCCATCTCTTGTGCTACCATCTGTGGTTTGGACTTCACTCATTAGCAGGCTCTTGCGGCCTGGTGACAGGGTGGTCCTGGCAAAAGTCCCAAGTTGAGGCCTGTTGGCCAGGCCTGAGCTACATGACCTCTCCCTGCCAGCCGAGTCACCTCGAAGGAGAGAGGGGAGTCCAGGAGAGGGGGAAAGGGATGATGACATCCCGTGGTCATATTGCTTTGCCCTGGTGCATTTCCTCCCGACAGATGGTCTTCTGCGGGCAGCCTCCGAGATGGCCCCACAGTTCCAGTGTCCTGGTAGCCACACCCTCATGTAGACCGTCTACAGGGACTAGCGCTGGCCCGGGTAACCAGTAGGATGTCAACAGTGACAGTCTGTGGCTTCAGAGGCTCTACCATAAAAGCTGTAGGTTTCTGCTTGGCGGTCTCTGGGGTCGCAGGCTGGGGGGTGGGTTGCACTGCTGTGCCCTGCGGATGCCCAGGTAGTGCTGGGCAGGGGCCCACGGGGCGAGCCTTCTGCCAATAGCCCCTGTGGACAGCCTGCCAGTGGGTCCTCCAGCCCCAGCCGAGCCTTCAGACCTGGCAGCCCCAGCTGGCCCATGTGTTGACCGGAACCTCATGAGACCCCGAGCCGGAACCAGGCAGCCAAACCGCTTCTGAGTTCCTAACCTGCAGAAACGATATAGGAAAAAGACAAGTGTGTATTGCTGCATCGAGTCACTTGCTTTGGGGCTGATTTGTTACCACCCAGCAACAGCTAACTGGTACACTTGCCAAACATGCAGAGGACCCGCCCCATTTCTGCCCAGACGGCTGTTTCTGGGGAAAAACGCCCTCAGCGTGTGTACCTGCCCGCTTGCGCAGTGCCCACCTAGAGCACCCGCCCCCACCTGTGTGCCGCCAGCCGCGCCAGCGCAGCAAATAACCCGCCCACACAACGTAGTAATTGCGTGACCTCCTGGGCCAGCTCTTATTCTGTGGGTGAGAACTTCAGGAGGGGGCGAGGTGCCCACGCTGCCCCCACGCTGCGAGTTTCTGGAATCTTCTTCAAACAGGGTAACTGTGCACCTCAAGAAATAAAGTCATTAGCCTCCCCTTTGTGGGTGTTTGCAAAGGGTGGAGCTTCAGGAAATGGCAGCCAGTGCATGCCGGGCCGGAGCTTTTTTTCTTTTTTAGAGAAAGCCGGGGAGAGCACGGTTAACGGGAGGATGCGGGGAACTTGGCATCCTCCGTGCCCGGCCTGTCTGGACCACGTCCCCATTGGCCTGTGGGGCGCGTGATGCAACGCCTCCTCCAATCACCAGCAAGCGGGGAGGGGCCAGGCGGCACGGCCGCGCAAGACGTGGTTGGCTGCTGCCGTGGCAACCGTGTGTGACGTCGTAAAGCGTTGCCGGGTCCAGGTCCTAGATGCGGGCATCTGGTTCCCCATCTGCTCCAATTCGTGCAACTCGCCTTGGGGTCGGGGGCTCTCCTCTCCCCACTTAACAGATGAGGACACTGAGGCACATGGGTCACCTCGATATGGAACTGCGGGGAGGAGAGGGTGGCTATAGGCCGGTCCACCCTGCCCCCTTCCCAAACGAGGAAGTTCTAAAATCCCGATGAGGATGCTGAATGAAAACAGGCCAATGCCAACAGATCACACATACTGCAAGATTCTCCTGATACAACATTTAAAAAAATTTGTTAAAGATTTTATTTTATTTATTTATTTGACAGAGAGAGACACAGCGAGAGAGGGAACACAAGCAGGGGAAGTGGGAGAAAGAGAAGCAGGCCTCCCGCTGAGCGGGCAGCCTGATGCGTGGCTCAATCCCAGAACCCCGGGATCACGATCTGAGCCGAAGGCAGACGCCCAACGACTGAGCCACCCAGGCGCCCCGTGATACCTTTTTGAAATGACAGCTTTTTAGAAATGCAGGATAGACTCATGGTTGCCAAGGGTTATGATGGGGGTGGGTGGGAGGGAGGGATCCTGAATTTCCCCAGCCGGTAACATTGTGGACAATTCAACACACATGCGTGGGTTCGAGTAAAAAGAAAAATGTGAAATTGGAGTAAGGAAGGAGGAGTGTGCAACTCTTGATCTTGGGGTTGTGAGTTTGAGCCCCAGGTTGGGTGTAGAGATTACTTTTAAAAAATTAAAATAGGTGTTCCAAACCAAAATTGTGTGCAGGGAATGGCAAAACAGGGGAAGGGGATTAAGAGGTACAAACTTCCGGTTATAAAGTAAGTCACAGGGGTGAAAAGTACAGCCTAGGGAATATTCAATAATATTGTAATGTTGGGGGCGCCTGGGTGGCTCAGTCGTTAGGCGTCTGCCTTCGGCTCAGGTCATGATCCCGGGGTCCTGGGACCCCCGCATCGGGCTTCCTGCTCAGCGGGCTGTCTGCTTCTCCCTCTCCTTCTGCCCCTCCCCCTGCTTGTGCTCTCTTGCTCTCTCTGTCAAATAAATAAAATCTTAAAAAAAAAAGAAATTTGTGTTCACAATTTGAGGTTTCTAATGTGTTCTGCCGAGCATCCTTATCCTGTCGGAATGTGGAGCCCCTGGCGGTGGGCAGGTGCGGGTGGGCCTCCGGCAGGTGCAGCTGCCCGAGATCCGGAGCCACTGGTCGTCTACGCAGGTCCTGTGTGTCGCCTCTCCTCTCCTCCCTGCTAGGATTTACACTTGACATTTCCCACACTAAAGAGTTTCATGAATCAAGTATGAGCTGTGTTAGGTGGGACGTAGTCCCTCTGAAGGGCTGCTTGGAATAAGCCGGAATTGAGTGTCGGGACACTGTGAGCAGAGGCCTCCCCTCGGGTGGGCTCGTGGGACAGGTTCGGACTTCAGAGCCATTGTGGCCAGATGGGAGTTTACCGAGCCGACCCCGCGGAGGACTGTCTTCCCTGGGCCCACTGGTCCTGCAGGCGAATCTTCACTGCTGTGTCTTTTGAGGGGGAACCCAGAGCCGGGAACAGAAATGGGGGTGAAGGGGTGGGTCTGCACCCCGGGGAGACCTTAGAGACACTGTCAGGAGGGGAAAGGGAGTGTCCTGGCATCGAGGGGTGGGGCTGGGATGCTGCTCAGCACCCCCAGTGCCTGGGACCCCCCCAGGCAGTGACTGGCCCCAAATGACCTTGGTGTAGCGGGGAGAGACTCTGTTCTAACAGCTTAGGGAAAAAGAGACAAACCCATAGAGCAGGACATTGCGTTCTGTGGTCGTGTCAGGCTGCAGTGACCCCGGACCCCCCCCAGGGCAGAAAACACCCAGCCGGAGGTACACCAGGTGTGGGGCACAGTGGGAGTCTCAGCCGTGAGTTCCCCACACACACACACTGTCTTCTCTGCAGCCTCGGCCCATTGGCAGCCACCAGCACCTGCAGTAAGCGCATCTGGACCCCGGGTGAATGCAGACCCCACTGCTCCAGGCTGCAGCGAGTCACAGGAGACCATGCTCAGCAAGAAGAAGAACCTCTCCCAGGTACACTGAATCCTGTGACATGGTGAGCTCCATGCTCCACCTGCTTTCCAAGACTGGTACTTCCCCAGTGTCCATCGACAGATGAATGGCTAAGCAAAATGTGTCCATCCATACACTGGAGTGTTATTCAGTCTCAAAAAGAAGGAAATTCTTAAGGACTGACTCAACTCAATGCCCCAAACCAAATAATCCAATTAAAAATGGGCAGAAGACACGAACAGACACTTCTCCAAAGTAGGCATACAGAGGGCCAACAGACACATGAAAAGATGCTCCACATCACTTGACATCAGGGAAATACAAATCCAAAACCATAACGAGATACCACCTCACACCGGTCAGAACGGCTAAAATTAACAAGTCAGGGAACAACAACTGTTGGCGAGGTTGTGGAGAAAGGGGAACCCTCCTACACTGTTGGTGGGAATGCAAGCTGGTGCAGCCACTCTGGAAAACAGTATGGAAGTTCCCCAAAAAGTTGAAAATAGAGCTACCATACGACCCAGCAATTACACTACTGGGTATTTATCCCCCAAATACAAAAACACCAATTCAGAGGGGCACATGCACCCCAATGTTTACAGCAGCATTATGTACTGTAGCCACACTGTGGAAAGAGTCCTAATGTCCATCAACTGATGAACGGATAATGGTGATGTTATATATACACAATGGAATATTACTCAGCCATCAAAAGAATGAAATCTTGCCATTTGCAACAACGTGGATGAACCTAGAGAGCATTATGCTAAGTG
This sequence comes from Neomonachus schauinslandi, assembly GCF_002201575.2. Lineage (NCBI taxonomy): Eukaryota > Metazoa > Chordata > Mammalia > Carnivora > Phocidae > Neomonachus > Neomonachus schauinslandi. The sequence continues at coordinate 213,708,610 of NC_058403.1, read as the reverse complement.
AAATAAGTCAGAGAGAGACAAATACCACACGAGCCCACTTATATGTGGTGTCTAAAAAACACCATCAACAAACAGATTCTCAACCACAGAGAACAGAATGGTGGCTGCCAGAGGGCAGATGGGGGATGGGCGAAGCCCACGATGGGGGTTGAGAGCTACAAACTTGCAGTTATAAAATAATTCATGAAGGGGGCGCCTGGGTGGCTCAGTCGTTAAGCGTCTGCCTTCGGCTCAGGTCATGATCCCAGGGTCCTGGGATCGAGTCCCGCATCGGGCTCCCTGCTCAGTGGGAGGCCTGCTTCTCCCTCTCCCTCTGCCTCTGCTTGTGTGCTCTCTGTCTCCTTCTCTGTCAAATAAATAAATAAAATCTTAAAAAAAAAGACATTCTGAATAAAATAATTCATGAAGATCAAAAGTACTGTATAGGGAATATCATCAATAGCATCATAATCATGCCCTATGGTGATGGATGGTGAGTACACCAAGGACATCCTGCCACCTGCCACAACGTGGAGGGACCCCGAGGACACTGGGCTCAGTGAGAGGAGCCAGACCCAGAAGGACACATCCCGCAGGACCCCACTCCCAGGAGATCCCCGGAGGAGTTCCGTCCACACAGACAGAGAGGAGAGGGTGGGAGCCGGGGCTGGGGCAGGGGGTGGGGAGTCCGTGCTTCGTGGGGACAGAGTCTCCGTGTGGGGAGATGGAAAGTTCTGGAAATGGAGGGTGGGGGTGGTCACAGGACGGTGTGAGTGTGCTTCACGCCACTGAGCTGTGCGCTTAGAGACGGTGCAGGACCCCACAAGGCCCCACATGACATTCAGTTGTCACGTCTCCTTACGCCCTTATGGGCTGAGACATTTACTCAGACTTGCCTTGTTTGGGAACTCCTGGGCAGTCGTGGGGAGCACTGGTTGGGTATTTTGTAGGACACCCCTCAACTGAGATTTGCTGTCTTTCTCATGGTTATGGGTTACGAGTTTTGGGGAGGAAAGTCACAGAAGTAAAGAGCCTTTCTTACCCAATCACACGGAAGGTCCGTGCTCTCAGTAGGATGGTTAGGACTGATGTTGACCTTCATCACCTGCCTGAGGTAGTTGAAAACGGTTTCGAGCTCTCAATCCACGGAAATAGGTGAGGTTTTCTCCGCTGACAAATCTCAACTTCTCTTTGGAGACGGGAGAATAATGCGATGTATTTTTTTAAAAGATTTTATTTATGTATTTGAGAGGGTGAGAGAGCGCACGCACAAGCAGGGGGAGCGGCAGAGGGAGAGGGAGAAGCAGGATCCCCACTGAGCAGGGATCCGATGCGGGACCTATCCCAGGACTCCGCGATCAGGACCTTGCGGGACCTATCCCAGGACTCCGCGATCACGACCTGAGCCGCAGGCAGACGCTCCACCCACGGAGCCACCCAGGCTCCCCAGTGAGATGTACTTTGACAGTCAGACATCTGTTGCCTGGCCGCCTGTGTCCTTCACCATGGGACCTCGTTCTGCCTCCCCACCTGATCGCCTGCCTCCCTCAATCCACCCTCCAAGATACTGGAGTCTGGTAAGGACGCCCACCACCACCGAGGAGAAAAACGCTATTTAATTGAAAACAACAACAACAACAAGCCAATGAACTGGAGTGCTTTCTGCTGCTGGGGACGGTGGCAAAATTCTCACGGACGGGGTGTTCAGGTTGCCCTGTGTCCCCTCCAACACCGGACTAGGCCAGATCTGGTGTGAGTAAAAGGAAAATCAGTGCTTCGCGGCGCCCTGTCATTTACTCAATCAACAAATATTTTGGGAGCGCCTCCTGTGTGCCGGCGCTGAGCCGCTGGGCCAGGGCCGGTCAGTGGAGAGGGGTGCGAAAGGGAGGCCCGCTTGTGCCCTGAGGGAGCCCACAGCCCGGGGCTGAAGGACAATGGCGTCCGCTTAACACAGACGGTGCGGAGCGCCGGGCTCCACGCCGCTGAGGGCAGGGCGTCATGTGCAGTCTCGGCCGCGCGGTGGCGACAGAGGACCGGCTGCTCCGCTCCCTCCTGGTCGTGGGCGGGGCCCGTACTGGGGCTGGTGCAGGGGGTCCCCCGGGGCAAGTGCGCTGGGGGGCTTTCAGCTTCGTGCCCACCCACTCCTGGTTATGGCAAGAAACAGGCCTCAGTGTGTATCAATAAATTGTGCACTTAACTCTGGTTCATGTTCCCAACCCATGTCCCGTTAGCTTGGCCTCACCTTTACCTGCCAGGCAGAATTTTTTTTTTTTTTTTTTAAGATTTTTAAAATTTATTTGCGAGAGAGACAATGAGAGACAGAGAGCATGAGAGGGAGGAGGGTCAGAGGGAGAAGCAGACTCCCCGGCGAGCAGGGAGCCCGATGCGGGACTCGATCCCGGGACTCCAGGATCATGACCTGAGCCGAAGGCAGTCGCTTAACCAACTGAGCCACCCAGATGCCCTGCCAGGCAGAATTTCAGAGCCAGGGGATAGAGCTCTCCGGTACACGCGTCTCCCTGTGAATCAATGGATTGCTCTCTCTTCCAGCTCCACTTCTTACCAAATTCAGCAAATAAAGATACGTCCGGTTAAATCTGAATTTCAGGTAAGTAACCATTGTTAGGAAGAAGGAGGTCCCATGCAAAATCTGTGAGATATTAAACAAGATCCGTTGTTTACCTGAGGCTCAAATTCACTGGGTGTCCTGTATTTTCAGGGGTGACATGCTTCAGCTCCGGCCACTGGGAGCTCTTTCAGATGGCAGCTCCTGTGTCCCTTGGACTTGCCCTATCCTTGTGGGCTTCTTGAGCATGTACTTACTTCCTGACACCACAAGATGTCTTGGCTCATTTTTTTTTTTCCCTCTGCAGGCAGGCCATAGGGTCAGCCGTGTCTGCAAGGGTTTGGGGTAACTCTACCCCAGCCATGCGAGTCTCCTGGGAGTACTGCACAACTCACCATAAACTTGGCCGCTTAAACCACTCACACTGACTCTCTGACAATCTGGGTTCAGAAGTCCTAAAACCCCGGCATGGGCAGGGCTTGTCCCCTCCCAGGGCCCCAGGGAGACCCGGCTCCTGCCTTTTCCTGGCCCGCGGCCCCCCCTCCATCCTCACCACCAGCAGTGCGGGGTCTGCCCATCTCTGGGACTCCCACCCTCTGCCTCCCCCTCGTGAGGACCTCGTGAGGACGTCGGGCCCCCTGGGAACCCAGGGTCAACCCCTCCTCCGTGGCCTTTGTTGTTTTAGGGACACTCTGATCAGGACCTCTGCACACACACACTACCACAATTTCTAGGCACTCTGGCCTTCCTGCTTCCCTGGACTAAAAGTATTTCAAAGTTTGCACAGCCAAGTACTTTTCCTAGATGCTTTCCCTTTTTTGTCTGTGGCTATTTAAATTTAATTAAAACAAAATTAAAAGTTCGGTTTCTGAATTGCACAAGCCACATTTCAGATGTCCAATCACTTGGTGTGGCTGGCAGATCTTGTAATGGAGAGTGCAGATCTAGAACATTCCCATCATGGTCCCATTATTAGACGATGCTGGACCGGAACATTCTAGAGTGATGCTGTTCAATGTAGGAGCCGTCAGCCAATGTAGGAGCCATCAGCCATCCACTGAAGGCCAGCAGGGGCTGGTGTGGCTTTCCCCTTGTATAGGGGAGGCTCCAGGGATGAGGCAGGCTGTAGCAAAAATGGGGGCTGCCCTGAAAGACCTGACTGGGGTGGATGAGATGGAAGGAGTCCCAAGGCCATGTTCCAATTAAGCATTTCAACCTTGTCTCCCATTAGTTTAACCTGCCCCTCTGACTACTCTTTGTTCCTTGAATGTGACCAGTGATCCCATATCATTTCCAAGTCTTTGCCACACTGTCCCCCCCGACCAATCAACCCCTCTATCTAACCTTCCCCTGAATTTCCAAGCAGAATTAATCTCTCCTCCTCTGAAGTTCTGACTTATCCACGCATCATCCATCCATCATCCATCCATCATCAACCCATCATCCATCCATCCATCTATCCATCCATCATCCATTACCATCCATCCATCATCCACCCATCCATCATTCATTCATCCATCCATCCATCCACCCATCCATCCATCATCCATCCATCCATTATCCACTCATTATCCATCCATCCAACCATCTGTCTATCCATCATCCATCCATC
>NC_058403.1:213702506-213704353 GCF_002201575.2 Neomonachus schauinslandi | reverse complement strand
TCTATTCATCATCCATCCATCCATCATCCATCCATCATCCATCCATCCATTACCCATCCATCCATCCATCATCCACCCATTATCCATCTATCATCCATCCATCCATCCATCCATCCATCCATCATCCATTCACCCATCATCTATCCATCCACTCACTATCCATCATCCATTCATTCATTCACTCACCATCTACCTATTCATCCATCCACCCAACAAATACTGAGCATCTTCCAGTTTCCAGGCACTGTTTGTTCTTCTCCTGTTCGGTTTGTTGGGATTTTCCTGGCCTCAAAGGGTTATATCTGAATTGATCCCCTCCAGAGTGTATTCAGCTGAGGGCAGAGATGGAGGGTGGGGACTACTACAGACCAGCATTTAACATCTGCCAGGCTTTGTACTCAGCTGCAGATGATTAAGATAAGAAAACTGAGGCCAGGGAGATAACATGCCCAGGGGCATGAAGCAGGAAAGTGGTCGGCCAGGATGCGACACCGATGTCTGTCTCTAGAGCTCCTGGTTTTCCCTACACATGGTGGGCATGAGGTGACATATCATTCCTGTCCCAGGGACTTGCCAAGGATACACATGGTCATGCAGGTGACATAGCTTTCCCACACTGAGCCCACTTTGTGGGTGGCTCAGTCTCACAGATGGGAGAACTACGGGCTTATCCTTCATCATCTCCCTGAAATCTGATAAGACCCAGAATAAAGGCCTTCTCAGAAGACACTGGACAAAGGTCACCTCGATGTGCTGAGCCCATGAACCAAGCGAGACGAGTAATAAGGGCAATGGAAGCTTGCCTCAGACTTTGGCTTCCCTGAGTGTGTCTAGTTGTGAAGAAGCTAAATGCACAGGGTATTTGCTTTGCTTTTGCTGAGCACCTCTCGCCCCAGGAAATGCTCCCCAGCTCTCTGGCCAGGAATATGGTCTCTGTAGGTGGTTATGAATTTGAGTTACTCCAGCTTACACTGGCTTAAGCAAAACAGGAGAGTTTACTGGCACTCATAGCTGAGGGGTTGGGATGGTCTGCCTTCAGGCACAGCTGGATCCAGGGCCTCAAATGGCCAGCTTGAGAGTCCACCTCTGGCCATCTCTCAGCTTTCCCCAAGGGCACCAGCAACTCTGGCCTCCTGATGATCGGCTTCACAACCCCTCAGTAGGGAGCGAGCACATCCCTCAGACATTTCTGGACCGTTCTAAGACAGAATGTCCTCAGATCAGGCCCTCCCCCATTGCATCTTACAGAAACCCCTTGCTTGGGCTCCAGCCCCCACCTCCTTCCCAAGGACTTTCAACCCCCTTGATGTCCTGTCTTTCCCTCGACCCCTCAGCCCCTCAAGGGACTGCTTTCTCTTTCTCTTTATGTCCAAAATGTCAGGGGGGTGGTCTCCACACTCACCTCCACTGCCTCCATAACCTCCTGCAGGGTGAGGGCTATGGTCTAACTTCACCCCAGCTCACCAGGTGCCACGGCAGCCGTGTCCACCCCCCCTGCCACTGAACTGTGGGCCAGACCCCAGGTTCCATGTTGCCCACAGACCCGCACTGGTTCCCGTGGCCTGCTGTAACAAATTGCCATAAAGCCGGTGGCTTAAAACGACAGGCATCTGTTCCCCCACTGTTGGCTTCCTCTGGAGGCTCCAGGAGAAGGTCCTCCCTGCCTCTTCCAGCTTCTGGGGGCTCCAGGCGCCGCTGGGCTTGCCTCCATTTTCTCTCTGTGTCTGAGTCTTGAATCCCCTTCTCCAGGTCTTTTTTTTTTTTTTTTTTTCAAGTTTTTTTTTTTTTTTTTAGAACAGGAGACACAGGGGGGGGGGGAAAAAAAGCGGGGGGGGGGGGGGGGGGGG
>NC_058403.1:213692270-213702406 GCF_002201575.2 Neomonachus schauinslandi | reverse complement strand
AACACAAGCAGGGGGAGTGGGAGAGGGGGAAGCAGGCTTCCCGCGGAGCAGGGAGCCCGATGCGGGGCTCGATCCCAGGACCCTGGGATCACGACCTGAGCCGAAGGCAGACGCTTAACGACTGAGCCACCCAGGCGCCCCTCTCCAGGTCTTTTATTTTATTTTATTTTATTTTTTTTAAAGATTTTATTTATTTATTTGAGACAGAGAGCACATGAGAGGGGGGAGGGTCAGAGGCAGAAGCAGGCTCCCCGCCGAGCAGGGAGCCCGATGCGGGACTCGATCCCGGGACTCCAGGATCATGACCTGAGCCGAAGGCAGTCGCTTAACCGACTGAGCCACCCAGGCGCCCCTCTCCAGGTCTTTTATTTTATTTTATTTTATTTTATTTTTATTTTTTTTTTTTTTAAGATTTTTATTTATTTATTTGACAGAGAGAGATAGGGAGAGCAGGAACACAAGCAGGGGGAGTGGGAGAGGGAGAAGCAGGCTTCCTGCCGAGCAGGGAGCCCGATGCGGGACTCGATCCCAGGACCCCAGGATCATGACCTGAGCCGAAGGCAGTCGCTTAACGACTGAGCCACCCAGGCGCCCTCTCCAGGTCTTTTATAAGGACGCTTGTCATTAGACTTAGGGCCCACCCTCATGTAGGAGGAGCTCACCTCAAGATCCTTAATTATATCTGCAAAGGCCCTTTTTCCGAATAAGGTCCATTCACAGGTTCCAGGGCCATGATTCAACTGCTCCACCCATGATCTCCACCAGCGCTGGAAGCGTGGAGTATCCCCGTTTCACAGATGGGGTAACTCCAGCCAGAGTGGGCTGGAACCCCAGGTATGTGTGGCTCTTTGAGACTCACCCCAGGTCCTGCAGCCTCCAGGGGCTGCTACTCAGCTGGAGAGGCTGACGTGGCCACCACTCACTGGAGACAAGGCCCATGGGGTGCCCCATCCATCTGCCCCCGCCTGTTGCCCCACCTGACCTGTCTTCCTGACCCCCTCGCCTCCTCTTGGAGGCCCTCCCGGTTGCTCCACCATGCCTTCCTAGTTTTCCTAGCAGGCTGGGTTCTGCAGACCCCTCCTCAGTGCCCACTCAAGCCAGCAGCCTATGGGCCCCTGGCTCCCCAGCTTGTCTCTGGAGCAGTCCCATGCCTCCACTCCCTCCAGAGCTTTCTTCCCCTCCTTGGGAACTTTGGTGGCACCTGCTGACTGCAGGTGGTTCAACCCATAATGCCACAGACCTGACTCCAGGGCCAACCCCGCCCTGAATTGTCCAGTGGCCCCATGGGCATGGTCCTCTGCTCCCAACTAGACCTGGTGAGGGAGGGAGGGCATGTGTGGTCATCACTCACATGTCCTTCGGAGACTGGGAGGTGTTAGAACCCATCTGGGAGTGGGATTTCCAGACCTCAGTTTCCCATTCTGCACAACGGGACTGGGAGTCCCCTCCCAAACACACCACAGAGCCTGGCACCCCTCCCTCCACAGTGGCCACAGCTGGCCCCATGGTTGTCTGGCCCCTGGAATGTAGGGGACCTGAACCTCAAGAAAAGGGCGGGTCTGGCTGCACCACCTTCCCCTCCAGACCCAATGCCTCATCTGGAACTAGGCACAGTGCTGGGCTTTTAGAAGAGCCTGGGCTTGGGCATGGGGTATCCTGAGTCCAAATTCCCTTATCTGGAAGATTAGGGGGTGAGGGGGCTAGCTCTGAGCACCCCTCCCCCGGTCCTCCCTCTCCCATGCCCACCCGCCCCACACCACGCCAAGGGCTCACATGTAGTAAAAAGACTTTATTAAGAAGGCTTTGAAGTCAAAAAATAAAACTCTTGATACAATTTTCTGAACCCTTAAGTCAGCTCAGCAAATATATAATCAGTAATTTAGCTGTGTAAGATTAAAGGTCCATTACTTTATTTAAAATAAAATATATTTTAGTTCTTAAAATTTATTCCATAAAGTACATATTTCCCTATAAATTCCCTACATATACACAAGAGGTAAAAAGTAAAAGTTTAAAAAAAAACACAATTTAAAAAAATTTAAAAACTGACGAAAGAAACCACAGCAGAAGGGGATTAATAATTAAAAACAAAAAGTTAGAAATTTCTGGTTGGGTCCTCCCCTGCCCCCCCCACCCCGCCCCCTCCAGCCTGTCCCGCCCCCCACCGACATACAAAAGGGTAACAGGTTAGCCCCCCCAAGAGGGAGTAAAAATGTCGCCATTCTCCTGGAGGGGATTCACAGAGGCTGCGGCCACCTCCAAAGCCAGGGCTGTCAAGTCAGAAATCCAAGTCCCAAAGGACAACGGGGAGTTGTAAAAATCGTGTGTGTGTGTATATATATATATATATATATATATATATATATAATTTTTTTTTCTTAAAAAGATCACCCTGGGGGGCGGGGAGTCTTAAATAAAAAGTGCAAGCAGACCTTTTCTCTGTTTTATTTTAACCTGTCGACTCAATACTGTTTATTTGTTAAGAACTGAGATGCCGTCGGGCAGCCGTCTCCACGCCTGGGACCAAGTTAAAGCTCGTCTGTGAAGGCTGGCCCCGCCGCCCCCGCCGCGCCGCCCCCTCCGCGCCCCCCCCCGGGCCTGCGGCGGCCAGCCGAGCCGCTAGGAAAAGATATGAATGGCCTGGGTGGCAGGCGTGCGGCAGGCCGGGCACTCGGGCTCGCTCTTGCCGCAGATGCGGACGGCGCAGTCCATGCAGAAGAGGTTGTGGCCGCAGGGCACGAGCGCGGCCATCACCTCGCCCTCCGCGCACACCACGCACTCCCGCGCCAAGGCCGGGGCGGGGGCGGGGGCGGCGGGGGGCGGCGCGGCCGACGACGCGGCCGCTGGCGGCTTGCGGCCGCCCTCGGAGGCACTGGAGTCCAGGGGGGGACACGCAGAGGCCGAGGAACCGCTGGGCAGCGAGGTGGCCGCGGAGAAGCCGGCGCCGCCAGAGAAGGACGACAGGGCGCCCTGCGCCGGCCGCCAGGCCAGGGCGCCCACCGGGTCCGGGGCGCCGCGGCGGCCCAGCGGGAGCTCCAGGGCCAGGCCCCCGGGCTCGGGCAGCGTGGGCGAGTGGCGCGGCGTGCCGGCCCCGCTGCTGCGCCGGGCGCCCGGGGCGGGTGGCGCGGGGGCCCCGTTGACGGCCGAGCAGCTGCTGAAGGCCGGCAGCGGCGCGGCCCGCTCGAAGGGGGCCCAGATGGTGGCCGCGGCGGGCACGGTCAGGTCCAGCGCCAGGAAGTCGAAGCCGAAGTCACAGTCCTCGGGGGCGGGTGGCCCCGACGGGGCCCCCGGGCCATCCCCGCCGAAGGTGAAGCCCCCGTTGCCCGAGCCTCCGTAGGGGCTGGCAGGGCCCGCATCGGGCACCGGCGGCCCCCCGCGGCCCCCCGCGTAGAAGGCCTCGGGCCCCCCGGGGCCCCCCAGGGTCCCATCCCCGCGGAGGCCGGCTGTGGGCGCGGGGGGCCGCCGCCCAGGGTTGGGGGCCTTGGCCCAGAGGCCGGCGGCCGTTCCGAGCAGGTCCAGACAGACGTCAGTGCCGTTGGCATGGAAGTCACTGTCGGGGCCCGCGTCGGTGAAGGCGCCCGTGCGCAGCGTGATGTGCGCCTCGATCTCCTCGCGCGCCCGGTCCACATTCTCGGGCATGCCCGTCACGGCGAACACGGGCTCCTTGTCGCGCCCGGGCGTCACGATGTACGTGTGCGTCCGCTGCTGGATGCGCTTGATGGTGGCGCCCTTGGGCCCCACCACCAGCCCCACCACGCGGTAGGGCACGCGCACCTGGATGGTGGTCTGTCCCGGCAGGTTGGGCGGACCCTGCGCGGCACCAGGCAGCCCGCCGGCCTTGCTGCGCGTGGCGCGGATCACGGAGAAGTGCTCGGCGGCGGACAGGATCTCACGCTTGGCCATCTCCACGTCCTCCTTGCGGCCAGTCACGATAAACACTGGCTCCTCCCCGCGCACCGGCGTCTTGATGTACGTATTTGTCTTAGCACGCAGAGCCTTGATCTTGCACCCTAGGGTCGTGGGGGGGCGGGGGGGAGACACAATGAGGACGCGGGCCCCCACTTCTCTGCCCTACCCACCCCGGGCTTTATCAAACACACAGCTCTCCGTTTCCTCTCCGGTCCCAGACTTGGAGGTGGTGGTGGGTTTGGCAAGAAGGCAAGGAGGACCCATTGTGGACTGAAGAGTGAAATTCACGGCCACCTGGTACTTGTGAACAGGACCATATTTGAAAATGTCTTACAGGTGTAATTAGTTAACAGGAGGTTGTACTGGAGTAGAGTGGCCCTGAATCCAGTGACAGGTGTCCTTCTAAGAGAAGGGACACAAAGACACAGAGAAGACAGACCACCCTGTGAAAACGGAGCCACAGATGGGGACACCAGGTCTGCCGGCCGCCAGAAGCCGGGAAAACTAGACAGCACAGGTGGTCTCCAGAGCCTCTGGAGGGAGCGTGGCCCTGCCGACACCCTGACTTTGCACTCCCGCCCTTGGATCTGGGGGAGTGTTCATTTCTATGGTTTCCAGACATCCAGTGTGGTAGGTCACTCCTAGGACACGAACGCATGCCCCTCACACCAACTCCCCAGCCGACGGGCAGGACAGCCCAGGGTCAGACTGTGGAAACGACCTAGGATTTTCTCCTGACCAACTGACCCTCCCCAGCCCAAGGGGAGCCCAGGTCTCCTGCACCCTAACTCAGGTCACCTCCAGAGGCCATGACGGTCCCCCCATCTGAGGGGACGCTTGTGGACACAGCTCTGTGGTTTGTCACTGGCTGGGCTGGGGCCCTGACCTGGTGGAGGGGGTGCAGGGGGATCCGCGTGTGGGGTGGGGTTAGACGCAGGGGCTTCGATGGGGGTGCCGGTCCGCCGGTCTGGTACCCCCACCCCCACCCCCTTGGCCTTCTGAGACATCTTGAGTCTGGCCCACGAGTCTGGAAGACGCCCCCACCCCGGCCCCGACTCTGGGGCGCCTGGAGCAACACAGGGACGTTGTTTCTCTGAATACAGAGGCTGGCACAGAGAGAACAGTGTTGCTAACTTCTCCCGGAGCAGAAGATACAAAGTTAGCGGGACCAGCTCGGCTGCTAGGCGGGAGGGAGCACTGGGAGACAGGAGGGGGCGTCTGGGGTTGGGGGGCAGCCTCACCCTGACCCCAAGGACAGCAGCCCCATCCAGGGCTTTGAGCAAAAGCAGAGCCGAGCTCGCAAACTGGGGTCAGAAAGCCCCAGGGAGGGTGGAGCGTGGGGCACGGCGGCTTCCATTGCATCTCCTGGGCCCTGAGCCGCTGCCCCCGCCCCCCGCCCGCCCGGTGTCCACCCTGTGGGTGGCAGCGTCGTCTCACTGGGCACCCCCCCAAGCCCACCCTGACCCGGAGCTGCCTCCCCTTCTGCCGGGATGGCTCCCTCCCCACTTGGCAGCTGGTGGGAAAGCTTTCAAGTCACAAGTCAGTCCTTCCCTCTCCTGCAGCTCCCCTGCCCTAACCTCACTGCCCCCCCCCCCCGACCTTTCCCATCTGCAACCGTGCCTGCACCCCTTCTTTGCATCAAGTTACAGCCCAGTGCCCCTTCCTCCAGGAAGCCCATGCGGACTAGCCCGGGGCCCCCGCACACACTTCTCAGTTCCTCCTGTGTGACTTCCCTAACTCCCCGAGGCCGGAGGGCTGTGAGAAAGGGCCAGTGTGCTGGGATGACCTGGCCACTCGAAGCCCTGTCCTGCACCTCTGTTTCCTCCCCAGGAAGAGAAGGGCCCAGACCCGGCACCCCAGGCAGGTGTGCTGCCGTCATGACCCTCGAAGGCAATTGGCGGGGGACCCTCACCTCACCTGAAGTGTTCGCTCCCCGCAGGTCCATGTGGGGGACAGGGAGCCAAGGCCAGGAGAAAGGGCGGGGGATGAAACCCAGGGGTGCACCCTTGTTCCCAGTCACATGGAACTGGCCCCCGTCCTGCCCCCTCCCGCAGGGTGGCCCTGGGTGGAGCCTTCCAGGGCCCAGAGGAGACTAATTCACTGACTGCATTTTGGCTGTGATGCCCATCGACCCGAGCCCCACCCATACCCCGACCCTAGGAAGTGGCGGAGTTTGAGAGGGGGTGGGACTGCAGGTCCGGGAAATGGGGGTGGTGAGAGTGAACCGGGCCACACACCTGCCCTGGTGGGGATGAGCCAGAGACGCAACAGTGGGTGAGGTCAGGGGTCAAGCCCCATGCTCGCGGGGAACCCTGGGATTACCACTTATCGCTGGCGACAGGCTGAAAGGCAGACCCCTGGGCCTGGCCACCAGGACTCCAACTCAAGCAGGTGTGCCTGGGAATGGGGCTGACCACCCCCCATTTGGTCAACTCCCTCCTCTCTGCAGCTGGACCCTCCCCTCAAATGGGGCTGCCTTGGGTCCCCATGTGGAGCCTGGTCCCATCACTCATATGACTTCATTCTGGGGTCCTGACCCCCGTGTGCTGGGCACTCAGGAACTCGGGAGCTCCAGGCACTGCCCCCAGGAACCCCACGCAGTAACCACGGGCTACACTTATCAACAAAACCTCAAAGCCATGAAGGGGAGCAGAAGGGCTCACCCTTGGAAGGATGCATGCCAGGAGAGGGCTCCTAGCTGAGGGCACAGAGATCTGGATGCAGGACAGGGCTGGGACAAATCCTCACAATGACCACTGCCCCAAACCCAGTGGGGTGCTGTCCCCAAAGCAGGGCCAAACTGGGCTGCAGTCCTGGCTGGGCCACATCACAGCAGGGCGGGCCTGTGGGCACAGAGACCCCCCCAGACACAGGGAAGGTCTACGCTTGCCAACATAAGGAACCCCCCAACCCAGACTCACAGCGGATAAACAGGAACACCCCCCCGGGGCCTAGACCCTGCTGGTGGCCCTGTGGCATTCCCCAGCTGCCAGAAAAGGCACCCAAGGCCCGCAGGAGGGGGGCCAGGCACAGGGTCAGCGAGGGAGAGCCGTGAGCGCAGCAGGCTTCCCCCAGCTGAGGGGGGGCCAGTCCGAGCGCACCGGCCCTCCCCTGAGAGCAGCAGAGACAGAAGGACCCCAGGTGCCTGCCAGCACAGGCCCACCACCGCCATCCTTCACTCACTTGCTCCTGACCCAGACCTCCAGGCAGCAGGCAGGTGTTCACGACCCCGCCCGGCCCCACACGGACACCCCCAGCAAGGGTGCACGCTAACGGGAGACTCAGGAGGACCGGGCCCAAGGTCACACCCAGGGCAAGTGGGCACCAGCCTCCCAGGTGACCTTGGCGGACGCTTTTCGGAGTCTCCACTTTTCCTGTCTGTAAAGTGGGGCCGACTCCCCAATCCTGGAGCTTTGGAAGGTAGGAAGTCCTCTCCTGAGCCACCTCTGTTCCCTGAAGTGCACACAGAGCCAGAAGGACTGAGGTTCAAACCCCAGCCCTGCCGACCCAGTTCTGGCCATGTCCCTGCCTCCTGTGACCAGAAGCTACAGACGACCTTCCCTGAGGGATCTTCTGAGGCTCCCATGCAGGGCACCTTCCCTGCCACTCAGCCTCAGGGAGGAGAGAGAACTCCCAGAGGTTGTAATCACCTATCCTGTGCCCAGGCGGTGTAGGGACCCATTCGAGGATGGAAAAACCAGCTCAGAGAACAGCGAGCGAGCGAGCATCAGGGAAAGGGTAGACCCCAGGTCTGGGGGACTCTGGCCTGCCCTCTAGGGGATGGAGTGGCCCTGGACCTAGGGTTTGACAGAGGAGTTCACAACAAGCTGTGCCTTCTGCCCCGGTGAGAGCCAGGACGCTTACAAGGGACAGGCTTGGTGTCCAGGAACCCCCAAGGCGGGAGACTGGATGAGTGACCGGAGGAAGGGAGGGGTCGGATTGGGGCACAAAGAGTTTTCCAGGCTGAGCTTAACACCTGGGTGGCAGAAGATGGGCGCCACAGATGGTCCTAGAGCTGAGAGAGTCAAGGGCTGCCAAGAGGGCCAACCTGTCCTGGCGTTCATGCTTCCCTCCCCAGGACCCCGCACCCACTTACAGGGTGCTACTGTGCACCAGCCCGGGGCTGGGATTAGATCCCTCTTGCTGGAGAATCCTCACAAAAGCGCCCGAGGGAGGTGCTGTGCCCCCATCACAGAGAGGAGATCTCATTTGCCCAGGGTCACAGGGCCAGCCCCGTCTGCACCCCCCACAGCCTGCCTTCCTGTCTACCACCAGCAAGACCCCAGGCTGGCACCCAATAAATGGGTGCCAAAAAAGCACCCCCAGGAGGTCGGGGTGGGGGCTGACCCCCCCCAAGCCTGCTCCTCCACAACCAGATGCTCTCTGCTTGGCTCCTGCCACCAGTGGGCTGGACTCAGCCTCTCTGAAGGACCCGCGGCTGTCAGAATACGCCAGGGAACACGCCCCCCTGCCCCGCACTCCGCCAGCCGGCAGATCAGCCTACTGCCTCTGGACAACAGCCCCCAGGCTGCGTTTCCACGGCTGTCCCCCTGCCCTCGGCCGGCGTCTGCACGCTACGCACACAGCAGCGGTCCTGTTATACGTCCCAATGCGGGTGCGGGCGACTGGGGCAGGTAAGGGGCTGTGGCAGGTGGAGGAGACCGGTCAGGCCTGGAGTCCTGCTGTGCCTGCTCGTGGGAGGCAGCAGACGGGGCTCAGAGGACCACCTGTCCCCCCTCCCCTGGTCCCAACTCCTGGGCCCTCAGCCCAGCACTACACCTGGCCCTCCCGGTGTCCAGATGGGGGGAGGACACGTGATCGGCTGCACCTGCACCCAAAGCCAGAGGACTCACTGGCCAAACCACCCCTCCTGCCCAGAACTCTGAGAGGGCAGTGTCTGGAGCATCCCTGTGGTCCTCTGCACATCCCCCCCCCCGCAAGGTGCAAACAGTCACAACCCCCTCTCCTGTTCAACCCCCCCCCCATCTCTGGCTCCTGTTACTGAGTCCCCAAAGGCCAGCCTGAGTGTCCTGCAGCTCCACCTCAAGCCCCGCCCAGACCCCACCCCAAGTTCTAGAACCTGGCCTCAAGCAGGGAGTGGAGAACAGGGAGGGGCAGGCAGAAGGCAGGGGAAAGTTGGGGCTGGGGGCAGCTGGCTAAAAGGGTAGGTGGGCGTGTGTCCGGAGGAGCACTGCCCACCACCCTCCTGCCTGCCCGCCCTGCAGCTCCAGCCCCAGGGCCAATGAGCTGCGGCCGGCCTGATGTCACCCTGCAAATCTCAGACTGGCTCTCTAACAAAGAGAACAATGGGGCGGCCACAGGGACTCTGACAAAGCTGCTGCCGGACCCCCACAGCCCGGGCCTGCTGGGGGGAGGCTAGGAGCTTGGACCTCAGGAGGGCTTTTACAGCTGGTCCTTAAGCATGTCCCCAAATCCCCGACTCGGGGCTGAGAGCGGGGTGGGGATCCTCTCTCATCCTGTGCTCCCCCCTACCCCCAGCAGGGCCCCCAGGCTGACAAGTGGAGATATGCACCCTCTTTGTACGCCAAACTTCTCACTTGACCCTGCCTGAGCCCCCCCTGCCCCGCCCCCGAGCCACCCCCAAGCCCCAGCGAGCCCTGCCCCGTGCCTGCTTCGGGTGTCGATCGCCCACCGCCCAGCCCTGCCCCCTGGTTCTCGGGATGCCACAGCAGGTGGCCCAAGGCCTGGGCAGAGGCGCCGCACAGAGGGGCTTGACCCGGCTGGAGGCGCCCAGACAAAGGCAGCGGCGGGCCTGAGCGTGGAGGGGAGGAGCGCGGGCTGCGCCCAACTTTCTGGCGCGGCCCGCGGCAGGACAAAGGCGCACAGGCGGCCACCGAGGCCGGGGCCCACGCGGGGCGTGGCCAGGATCTGGCGTCCGGCCTCGAGCTGGGCTGGGGCGGCCCCCTCCCCAGGGCGCGCGACGCGGGGACCCCGGGAGTAGCGCCCCAGACGGCGGCCACTCACCCTGGCGACCCACGATCTCGGCGACGTGCTCGGAGCTGGGCACGGGCACGCACTCGGTCATGTTCACACTCTTCTTGCGGCTGCCGATCACGCTCATCTGCTCGGCCAGAAGCGTCGGGGGGCCCAGGGCCGCGGGGTGGGGCGCGAAGCCGGCGAACACGTCGGGCGGCGACTGCCGGGGAGGCGGCGGCGGCGGCGGGCTCACGTCGGGCTCCAGCAGCGCCAGCGAGGCCGGCGCCACG
>NC_058403.1:213668536-213672270 GCF_002201575.2 Neomonachus schauinslandi | reverse complement strand
CGCGCGGGCCCCTCCCTGTGGGCGCCGGCCCCGCCCCGCGGCGGCGGCCCCAATCAGCGGGCGGCTAGGGGGCGGGGTAGTGCCGTGCGTGTCTCGCCTGTCGGCCCGCCCCGCGCCTGCGCCCTGGGCTCCGCGAGCGGCAAACTGCCGGACTGCTTCGTGGTCCGCTCCCGCGCTGTGCGGCCGGACTTCTGCCTCCCGTCCGGTGCCGCCAGGTCCCCGCTCGAATCGGGTTACCCGCCCAGTGCCGGGCCTCCATCCATCACGCCGCCTCCCGCCCTCCCTCCCCCTGGTCTCCCAGCCTCCAGGCATTGTAGTTGACCACCGCTCTGCACACCCCGAATCCCTCCCGACGCCTTGGAATCGAGGAATAGCCGCCCCCCCCCCGCCCCGCTCCACCGTAGTCCAGCCGCCTTATGTTCCCGGCGTCCAGGGCCTTCCTAAGAAACGTCTCGCCCCTATTTTGACGCCTCTCCCCGGCAGAGACCAGCTGGCTTCCCCTCTTGGTCCCTCCCCTCGCCGGCCCAGGGCAGGTGCTCAAGAAAAGATGACCGAGTGGCTGGAGCTGCGGCCGGTGCCAGGAGACTGAGGAGCATGGGGGTCGGGGGCAGGCTCCGCCGAGGGAAGCAGAGGGGTGGTCCACACACATGGGTCTCCCCTGCAGGGGTCTTCACAGGCCCTGGGCGGGCAACCCAAGAGCACCGCGTGGAGCGCAGTTTTAATTGCTTGTTTTAATTGCTTCAGGTTAAGTGCAACTTCTGACAATGTCCCTCCTGCTGTCTCAGAGACAAAGGACACAGTGGGCAGGAGGGCACCCTGAACGGTCACCATACGAAGCTGGTTTGGGGCACCAGATTCCTGTCTGGAGGGTTCAGGCTAGAACCCAGGGCTTCACGACCCTGCCCTTTGTGCAGGGAAATGCTGGTAACTACCGGGCTTGTCTTTTTCCGGCTTGTATGATTTTATTTAACTTAAAAACTATAGTTACAAAGATACGTTTATTGCAGTCAGTGAAACCACGTGAAGATGTAAAGGAAAAAGTATTAACCTTCTGTGTCAGAGGTCCTGGGGAGGACCAAGCTCCTACTTTCAAGTCTTTGGGTGTATACCCCAAGTGCAATTGCTGGGTCACATGGTAATTCTGTTTAATTTTTTTTTAAAGATTTCATTTGTTTATTTGAGAGTGAGCAAGAGAGAGAGCATGAGCAGGGGGAGTGGCAGAGGGAGAAGCAGGCGCCCCACTGAGCAGGGAGCCCGATGCGGGGCTCCATCCCAGGACCCCAGGATCATGATCTGAGCCGAAGGCAGACGCTTCACTGACGGAGCCACCCAGGCGCCCTCTATGTTTCATTTTTAGAAGAACCGCCTACTGTTTTCCGCAGCGCCTGCCCCGCTTCACATTCCGCCAGTGGTGCATGAGGAGGAGGTCCGGCCTTCTGACACGGCCTTCTGACACCAGCCGCAGCTCCAGGCACTCGTTCAGTCATCTTTTTTGAGCACCTGCCCTGGGCCGGTGAGGGGAGGGACTCAGAGGGGAAGCCAGCTGGTCTCGCTGGCGGGGAGACGAAGAGGTTGGGGGAGGGCTCCGGTTTTGCCACATCTTTGCCAACATTTGTTATTTCCTGGTTTTTGATAGTACCACATTGGTGGATGTATGGTGTTCGGTCGTAAGATTTGACCTTAAGAGGGCGCCTGGGTGGCTCAGTCGTTAAGGGTCTGCCTTTGGCTCAGGTCATGATCCCAGGGTCCTGGGATCGAGGCCCGCATTGGGCTCCCTGCCCCTTGGGGAGCCTGCTTCTCCCTCTGCCTCCCTCTCTCTTTCTGTCTCTCATGAATAAATAAATAAAATCTTAAAAAAAAAAAAGATTTGACCTTAAGAACCACCATCGAAAATGCACCCTAAAAAAAAAAAAAATGCATCCTAGGTGCCCCCTCACCATTCTCAGGCATTCAGCCTGCCGGCCCCCACTTGCTTCTCGGGGCATTTGACCCCCCTCAGGCCCAGGCTGCCTCCATAGCAGCAAGCCTGTGGGCATTGCCTGGCCCGAGCCCCTGGGATGGTCCCCTGAGGGGCTTGTCCAGGTGGACATGCGGGGGGGGGGGGGGGGGGGCCCCCGAGATGAGAGGCTGGGAGTCCTGGAAGGGGGATGGGCAGTCATGCTCCCCTCCTGGTTTGTTGGCACTTAGGACCTCCCTTTCCTGGCCTAGCTGCCTCGGGCCCCAAGCAGACACCCTCTCCTACCCATCTACACAAGGTAAGAAATAGAAACAAAATGAAGTGATGTGAGGAGCCACTTTCAGTGGCGGGGTCTCCGCCCCTCAGTACTGTGGACCTTGGGGCTGGGTGATTGGGGGCATCCTGGGCACTGTGGGGGACTGAGCAGCATCCCTCACCGTGCCCACTCTAGGCCAGCACTCCCCCCGTCTTGACAACCACAGATGTCCCCAGCCAACAGTCCACGAGTTAATGAGGCAAGCATGGCACTCAACTGGGGCACAAAATTTACAGGATACCTCAGTCATCAAGATGAATGGCATTTAATGTAATATTGTAACAATTTAAAATGAATGCAAAAGATCCATGATAGACAAAATGTCAAATTTTATTTTTGGGGGGGCGCCTGAGTGGCTCATTTAGCGTCTGCCTTTGGCTCAGGTCGTGATCCTGGGGTCCTGGGATCGAGTCCCGCATCGGGCTCCCTGCTCAGTGGGGAGCCTGCTTCTCCCTCTGCTGCTCCCCCGCTTGTTCTCTGTGTCAAAGAAATAAACTCCTTATAATAATGCACATTTTTTAAAATGTGTATTTTTTTAAGATTTGTTAGGAGAAACAGGTTTCTTTCCACTTCAGGCCACATGGCTCCACACAGCCCCGGGGGCTGCCCCAGGTTGGAAACTCTTAAGCCGTGTGGAAGTGGAGGATCCTTCCCGAAGTGCCGTGGCCCCAGGAAAGATGCCTTCGGTAAGAGAATGATGCGCAGAGATGGGTGTCACAAATGCCACCACTTGTGTTCAAGACAGGGATCTGTTCCGAATGTGTGTCTTCCGCGCCTCAGTTCTGTGCTGAAGCCCTACTCCCTAGCGCGGCTGGAGCCTCAGGATGGAAGGAGGTGAGGTGAGGTCAGGGGGGCGGGGCCCATCCTGACAGGATCAGTGTCCGGGGACACCTGCCAGCACTCGCCCTGCTCCTCCCTCCGCAGGTGTGCTGGGGGCGGGGAGACCTGGTGAAGACACAGCCAGCAGGCAGGATGCAGGAACTCACTAGAAGCAACCCTGTCAGAACCTTGATCTCAACCCCCAGCCTCCAGAACGGAGAAGCTTCAGTTCTGTTGTGTAAGCCCCCCGTCTGTGCGGTTTCCTTACGGCTAACACAACAGCTGCTTCCAAAAATATGCTTATACACACAGTATCTAGAATTTTCCAGAACTGGGCAGGGGCCAGGGGGAGGAAACTTGTGTGCCATAGATCCTTGTGTACCTGCTCATTTTTGTATCCTTTGTGTGAGGGTTTCACTTTTCTACAAGTTCCGATGTTTTTCCTTTCAAAACAGAGCCAAGTTCTCGTCCCCTTGAGTGTGGGCTGGATGTGGGGATGTGTTTTCTAACAGAATGTGGAGAAAGTGATGGTGCAAGACTTCTGGGGGAAGGTCATAAGACATGTGGCTTCCACCCGCAAAGACGCAAGGCGGCTCCAGCAGCCCCACGGAGAGGCCCACGTGGTGGGGAGCCGAGGCCTCC
>NC_058403.1:213626691-213668526 GCF_002201575.2 Neomonachus schauinslandi | reverse complement strand
AGGCCCACGTGGTGGGGAGCCGAGGCCTCCCTCCCACCAGCAGCCCCTCGAGGGCACCCGCACGAACGGCTCCTCCCGCCCCCGTCCAGCCTTCTCATGAGGCAGCCGCAGCTGACACCTTGACTGCATCCTCATGAGTGATCCGGAGCCAGGCCGTGCAGCTAAGCGACTCCTAAATTCTCGCCCACAGAAATCGAGAGGTAACGGATGTGTGCTGTTTGACACTACTGAGTTGTGAGGTGACTTCTCAAGCTGGTGATAAACACTCTGTACAGATGTTACACATTAAACACCGTAAGTGATCAATTTGTGCCACAGCCACGGACCCCTGGGTCACTCACACCACCACGGTTGCAGTCAAGATAACCAAGCCCCCAGCATGACCATGTCCAGGTGCGGCAGGTTTCAGAGCAAGGTTTAATGCTGCGTGCAAACATGAAAGCTATTCTCAGAAACAGTCAGTCATGCTGTCACTTTCCTTGAGGCCCATCCTGAGGGTGTGGGCTGGTCCGGGCACTGCAGGGGCTCCCACGGGAGACAGCATCAGCAGACACCTGGATGGGAGACAAGGCAGGGTGAGCACAAGACTCCTGGCTCCTGTTCTTGTAAGAAGGGAGGAGCTGAGTGATGAGGGGCTACACACACTGCAGCCAGGCTCCGAAATCAAGTCTAGCTAGACCGCTTAGTTGCGGCATGGCCTGGGGCCCATCTGTAGAATGGAGATGCAAGAGGCACGTACACTCTGGCCTATCATGTGGTCGGCACAGTGGACAGCCACGTCGGAGACAAATGGAAGAGTCCAAGGGGTCGTTACGGCTCAAGCAGCAACCCCTGGGAGGCCAGCAGCTGTGGGTCAGCTTCCACTTTCCCCATTTGTAAAATGGGGCACCCCTCTGTCACACCCAGGCGGGGGAGATTGGAATGTGGGGTGCAGTCAGCCTCCAGGATGGAGCACCCTGGGCCACTGCCCATTCCCCAGGCCCACAAACCAGGGATGCTTGTTGGCAGCTTTGTGTCGACAGGCAGGATTCTCCCAGGTGAATAGACCAGGTGAGCCTCCCAGACCTACCACCCTAGTTCTGGGGGCATGGAGAACCAGCCTCATGGAAGCCCCAGTCCTCAGCCATGTGGGCATCATGGGATTCACCTGCTAACAGCCGCCAAAACTTACCAGAGGGGTCTGAGGAGGATCAGTTTAATCGTCCTTCTTAAACTTGCTGTTGATGTAGGGCACCCAGTCCAGAATCAGTCGCCAGTCCGTGGCCCACACCAGCCCCACAGTGCCCACAGCGCCCCACATGCCTGCTGTGGGCATCCTGCCAGAGAACAGCAGGGGTCAGGTCCTACTCAGGGGTCACCCTCCCAGCTGCATCTCTGGGTCTCTCTCCCCCTCCCATGCCAAGCTTCCGTTTATCCAGCGCCCACCACACACCCACCCCTCCTGCCCAGTGTATGGACACATCCTTCTGACAATGGGGTGGGCACAAAGCAGGAGACCCTGAGGCAACTTCACACCCACCTGTTTTCACATGAGAATCTTCTGGAGGTTTTTTTTGAGGCATTTGCTCAAAAGAAAATTTGAACAACCCAAGCTCATAACCACCCCTTCACAACAGGTAAAGCCTGCATGCAGGCCCCAACTATGCAGTTTACAGCTGGCCAGGGACAGCTATGGGACAGCTATGGGACTGAGGGAGGTATCAAGGTCTGGGTCTTACAGGAGCACACAGCACAGGAAGGGCAGGCCACCTCCCCAATGACACACGGCTGCATGGTGCAGCACGGAGCTGAGTCTCGCTTTCAGCCAGGACCGCCACCCCTCACTTATGTCCTGTGATTGGTTAGAGTCCGCAGTGGCTCCAACAGTCCCTCCTGATGCTCACGCCCGGTGTGCCTCCTCCCTCGGAGTGTGAGCAGGACCCAGTCTCTGGTCTCTAATGAGTGAGGCTCGCACAGGTGCTCTGGCTTGCTCCTACTCTGCGGGAAGCCGGCTGCCACCTGAGCTGCCCTACAGGGGGTCCGCCAACAATCACATCCTTGCGCTTGGAAAGACCCCCTCCAAAGAGCCTTTGGAGGAGACTGCAGCCTCCTGAGCCGGTGTGGTGGGCCGAGCTCGGGTGTGCCCGCGCCCCTGACCCACACAAACTGCGAGGGAATACGTGTTTGTGGTTTGAAGCTGTGCGGGGCCACCTGCCCTGCAGCCACGGCTGACCACTGGAGGGCCGATGGCCGGCGATACACGGCCGGATCACGGTCAGCTATGTGCCTGGGACGCTGGACCGGGAGGGTTGCCACCGCCACCTCCACAGAGGACGAACCACCACCACGCCCCCCGCCTGTCTCCCCAGTGACAGCCGCGGCCCCGCCCCCCCACCTGGCCCCTCGGCGGGCACCCCAGCTCCGAGGGTCAGGAACGTCCCAGGAGCCTTTCCCGCCGTCCTGGTCGGCCCCGGGGAGCCCGAGCCGAAGGCGCTGGACAGACAGCGGGCGGCCGTGTCAGCCCGTCCAGGTAGGGATGAGGAGCTGGCTCGTACGTGCGCGCCGGACCAGCCGCCCCGCCGCTCTGCGCCCGTCCCATCTGGGACCCGGTAGCATAACGGGTGCCGACTGCGGACGGCGGGGGCCGGGAGCACATGCTCACCAGTTTTTGGCCAGCTCACGGTAACGGGGGCCCAGGAACCTGCTCAGCATCGCGGCGCAGTCGGCAGCTCAGGGTGACCCCGGCTGCCGCCCGGCTACACTACGCAGGCGCGGCGGCAGCAGCGCGCAGGCGCACGGGGAGGCCCTCCGCCCCGAGCGAGCTGCCCGTTTGGCGACGGGAGGCAGCGGTTGTTGCGCGCGCAGACCCGGAAAACCTTGCAGTCACTTCCGGGGAGGGTCGGAAGTCGTTAGATGCTGCCGAGAGTGAGCAGGTCTGGCGGGTGGGGAGGGCTCTTCTGAGCGCCAGACCCGGCGACGCGGGTGATGTCCCATCGCCGGCGGCCAGGGTGGTCCCCAGCGGCGCAGCCTGCGGCAGCTAAGCACAGCCCCCGACACTTGGCTGGTGATTTTGTGTCTTTACTACAAGCCAAGGCTGTATTTGCAATTAGGGAAACTGAGGCCCGACGGGGAAGGACCTTGGCCGGAGTCGCACCGAGGGAAGGGTGCGATCGGAAGCCGCCGTCGGCCGTGCTTCCCGGCCTCCGTGTGCTTCCCGGGAGCTGTCGCTCGGAGGCCTGGCTCCTGGAGCCAACGCGGAGGGCCCGGTTCCGCTAGTGGATGGAACCCCGGGGCGGGCGGGGCCTCGCCTGCCGCCGTCACTGCCTCTGGAGCCCCAGCGTCGGATGCAGGCCCGGAGGTGAGCCCCGGAGGTAAGCCCCGGCCGCTGCCCCGCCTTGCTCTCCTCCCGGCACCTGCGCCTCCGTTTCCTGCAAGGCGGCAGTTCCCCGGGGGGGAGGGGCTGCAGGTCCTGACCTGGCCCGGGCCACCCAGTGCGGCTGGGTCCCGGCACCGACAGGTAGAGCCCACGGTCGGGGCACCAGAGCTACTTGTTGCTGGATTGGACATTGTTTCTCGATCTTTACAGGTGCTCTGGGGATTTGAGCTTGGGGTCAGAAGAGATTTGTTCGTGGAAACTTAAAAAATGGGATGTAGAGGCCGTCATGAAGATGTTGAGAGAGAGGAGAGAGACGGAATAAAGCTGCCTGAGGGGCGCCTGGGTGGCTCAGATGGTTAAGCGTCTGCCTTCGGCTCAGGTCATGATCCCAGGGTCCTGGGATCGAGCCCCGCATCGAGCTCCCTGCTTGGCGGGGAGCCTGCTTCTCTCTCTCCCTCTACTGTTCCCCCTGCTTGTGCTCTCTCACTCTCTCTATCAAATAAATAAATAAAATCTTTAAAAAAAAAAAAAAAAGCTGCCTAAAAAATGAGTAGAGGGGCGCCTGGGTGGCTCAAGTCAGTTAAGCATCAGACTCTTGGTTTCAGCTCAGGTCGTGATCTCAGGGTAGTGAGATGAGCCCCAGGTTGGGTGTCGGCTTGGGATTTTCTCTCCCTCTTCCTCTGCCCCTCCCCCCACTCATTCTCTCTCTCTCTCTCTCTCTCTGTCTCAAGTCAATAAAAATCTTTTATTATTTTTTTTTAAGATTTTTTATTTATTTATTTGGCAGAGAGAGACACAGCGAGAGAGGGAACACAAGCAGGGGGAGAAGGAGAAGCAGGCTTCCCGCTGAGCAGGGAACCGGATGTGGGGCTCTATCCCAGGACCCTGGGATCGAGCCCTGCTTTGGGCTTCCTGGGATCATGACCTGAGCTGAAGGCAGAAGCCCAACGACTGAGCCACCCAGGCGCCCCAATAAAAATCTTTTTAAAAAAATGAGTGGAGATGGTCATAGAGGCCTGCGGGCTGCAGGTCCTGGATCCAAGCAGTTCCTAATGCCCTGCCTCGTTGCTCCTTCTGCTTAATGTATTTCAGCTCATAAGGCAGAATGTTTTCCTTTGCAGTGATAAAATACAAAAACCAGTTTAAGAGAAAAGTTTTTGTTTTTTATTTTGTTTTTTTAAAAATTTTATTTATTTATTTGACAGAGAGATACATAGCGAGAGAGGAAACACAAGCAGGGGGAGTGGGAGAGGGAGAGCAGACTTCCTGCAGAGCAGGGAGCCCGATGCGGGGCTCGATCCCAGGACCCTGGTATCATGACCTGAGCAGAATGTTTTCCTTTGCAGGGATAAAATACAAAAACCAGTTTAAGAGAAAAGAAGTTTTTGTTTTTTATTTTGTTTTTTAAAAATTTTATTTATTTATTTGACAAAGAGATACATAGCGAGAGAGGGAACACAAGCAGAGGGAGTGGGAGAGGGAGAAGCAGGCTCCCCACCCAGCAGGAAGCCCAATGCGGGGCTCGATCCCAGGACCCTGGAATCATGACCTGAGCCGAAGGCAGACGCTTAACGACTGAGCCACCCAGGCGCCCCCAAGAGAAAAGAAGGTTTATGGCATGTTGGATGGCTTCAGGCATGGCTGGATCCAGGAGTCTAGCAATGTTATCACAAATCTCTCTCTGCATCTCTCAGCTCTTCTTGCCTCTGTTGTCCTTGCCCTCTGGTGAGCTCTCTCTGAGCAGTGGCATGTGGAAACTCTAGGTCAGCATTCCAGCAGCCCTCGAAGGAAGATGGCACCTCTTTCCTGATAATTGCAGAAGATACCCTGAGACTGGTTCTCCTGGGCCTCCTGTGGAAATGGGGCAGAGGCACGTACTGAACATGTACAGCTTGGTCTTTGGACATGTGTGTGCCCATGGAACCGCCACCGAGACAGCCGGGGTGCCCACTGGCTTTTCCTCCTGCCCCTCTGGACCCTCGCCCACCCCCTCCTGGCCCCCGTGAGCACTCATCTGCTGTCTCCGGTCGGTTCACCTGCATTTTCTAGACTTTTCTATACAGGGAGGCATACAGTGTGTTCTCCTTGGTGTCTGGCTGTTTGCGTGCCGCACAGTTAATTCTGAGAGTCCCTGGTGCCTTCCTTCTGCTGCTGAGTTGCGTTCCACAGAGGGGCGGACCCGTGTGCTGACCCGCTCACCTGCTGGAAGGCATTTGGGTTGTTTCCAGGTTTCGGCGATCACAGCTGTGGCCCGTGAATAGCCCTGTCCAGGTCTTTGCATGGACGTGTGTCTTCATCCCTCTGGAGAGGATTCTGGGGGGCCGGCTGGCTCACAGCAGGGAGCCTGTGTTGAACCGTGGACGAAACCACCCGGCTTTTTTTTAAAACTGAGGTGTACCTGCTGTAGAAGGTGAGGTCAGTGTCAGGCGCCCAGGGGTCTGCCAGCCAAACCGTTCTGGAGGAGTTGCACCTGTTCTCATTCCTGCCAGTGAGGCGTGGGGTTCCTGCTGTATTGGGGCGTTTTACTGCTTTAGGAAGGACATGCACGCTCCCTGTTCCCCATGGTCACGCTGATGGCTGCACGCTGGGTGGCTTAAAACAACGGGGTTTCACGCTGTCCCCGCCGTGGAGGCCGCAAGCCCCCCAGGGTGTCACAGGGCTGCACTCCCGCTGTCCCTCCCACCTCCGCCTTTGTCACGTGGTGTCTCCTCTCATCAGGATGCTTGTCATTGTTTTGGGGCCTATCCTACTCCAGGATGAGCTCATCTCAGCATCGGCAATTACACCTGCAAAGGCCCCTTTCCCGAGTAAGGCCCGGATCCCCAGTTCCGGGGTCGGACATGGGGGTGCTCTTTCAAAGGTTCCACCATCCCGCCACAGTGCCGCGGGGCTGTCCTTGTCTGCCCTGGTCTCCGAGGGGCTGTCCTTGTCTGCCGGGCCGGGGGTGGCAGGGCTGCCTGGGGTTCGTGTCAGGCCCGGGCTGTGTGTGTCTTCCTGGGAGCAGGAGGGCTCGGAGGGCTGGCTGGGGGCTGGCAGAAGGTCTGTGACAAGCACAGAGTGACCTGCACCCTTCGAACATGCTCAGGACACCATTGCTGCCGCCAAGACGTGGGCACACCCTTTGCACCAAGTTTCCGTCCGGTCTCTGCCCCTGCAGTTCCCTGAGCGGGGCAAAGAGATGCTCCTTCCAGAAATTTCCACAGAGCGGATCCTTGCTGGGATAGGGAGGGGATCCCTCACTGAAGGAAGATTTTAGCACCATTGTGATCTATTTTTAAACACCTTTTTTGAAGGGCTACCAACTGGCACAGTGGGAAGAGCATGTGACTCTCGATCTCGGGGTTATGAGTTCGAGCCCCATGTTGGGGGTAGAGATGAGTTAAAAGTAAAATCTTAAAAAAAATAAACACCTTTAAAGATTTTACTTATTTGAGAGAGAGAGAATGAGAGACAGAGAGCACGAGAGGGGGGAGGGTCAGAGGGAGAAGCAGACTCCTCGCTGAGCAGGGAGTCCGACTCGGGGCTCGATCCTGGGACCCTGGGATCATGAGCTGAAGCAGTTAACTAACAGCCACCCAGGCGCCCATAAACACCTTTTTTGATGATGTTCACACACCATCCTATTTACACACTTAATGTGCATAATTCAGTGGGCTTTGGCATATTACATTATTAACTTTAAAAATTAACAGGCAGCCTCTCAGGGAGTGGCTTTCCCCTGTGAGCCGGTCCCATGTCCAGACCCCCAGGACCCCTCAGTACAAGTGTGGGTTCCCCACCTGACCTGAGGCGCTTTGGTTCTAGAACGTGGAATCACCATGGGCCCCTCCCTGTCACTCTGTGACTTTGCTGGCTTTGCTCACCGTGGCCCCAGTCAAACCACCGTTGTGTCTGTCCCCCAAAGAGACACGCTCAAGTCCTGCCCCCCGGGACCTGTGAATGGGACCTTACTTGGGTTCAGGACAGTCCGGTCAGGTGAGGCCGTACAGGAGGGGGGAGGCCGTGCCGCACGGACTGGTGTCCTCGGAAGAGGGAAGTCTGGACGCAGACGCATGGGGACGCAGCCACGTGCCACCGAGGCAGGCACTGGGGCGATGCGGCCGCATGCCGAGGGACGCCCGGAGCCTTGGGAGCCGGGAGAGGCAGGAGGGACGGTGCCCTGGAGCGTGCGGAAGGTGCGCGGCCCTGCCGCACTTGGATCTGGGGCGCCTGGCCCCGGAACGAGAGAGAATAAATCCTGGTGGTTTGAGGCCCCATCCCCGAGTGTGGACTCCGTGGCCGCTGCCCCGAGACTCAGACCCAGGGCCGAGGGCTCCGCGCCTGCGTGTGCGGCGGAACCCCGTGCCCCCTGCCTGACGTGGCAGCCGCTTCCCGCCTGGAAGCACACGGCAGCTGAAAGGTGCAGGGGACAGCGTGTGGCCGCACGATGTCATGTTTATGCTACAGTGCCGTGATACACAGCTCTCCAGGTCCACTTTAGAGAGGCTCCCTTAACACATCCCAAAGAATCCAGCCAGCCGCGTTGACACTTGCATGAAATTTTTTTTCTTAAAAAAGTTTCGTTTGAAAACCAGTTACTTTGAGGCACTCGGCAGTTTTCCCATACTCCTGGCTCCTCCCGGCCTCCAGGGCCACTTAGGGGCAATCCACAGTCCGGTAGTAGCCGGGGGGCGGGGGGCAGAGGCTCTGTGTAAGACCAGAAGCCGAGCGAGAGAGACACCGAGGCAGGACCCACCAGACCCGCACAGACCAGGGCAGTCACCAGGGAGCCCCTCGCCAGCCACTGGCTCCTCACTGCCCGCTGACCGGTCTGGGGGTGGGGCAGTGGGCCCAATGGGAGGACCCAGGTGACCTCGGGGTCTGGGAGGCAGCCCGCAGGTCCTGCCTGGTGCTTCCCTTGGGGTGCCCCGCTCCCTGGCCTGGGGGAGAGCCAGTCACGGGGTTGGAGGGCCTCAGGCAGCCCGCTGCTCTGGAGGGTGGGGAGGCCCCGGGCGGACGTCAGGCAAGCTGGTGTGCGGGAGTGAACAAGGCCACCCTAGGGTCCCTGAGGCCTGTGTTTGGGGGTGTGTGTGTGTTACGGAGCAAAGGAGCCCAGCCCAGCAGGCCTGAGCCCGCACCTGGGGGACACATGTCGGGGCCACCTGTCCTGGTGTCCCTGGGACTGCAGGGACCTTCAGTTTAAGCCTGGGGCAGTCCTGCGTGGGGTTGGTCCCGCCTGGTGACATGAGACCAGACAGGGGACTTTGGGAGGCCTAGGAGCTGCGCTTGGGATGTGGCCCACCCTCCTGCTCTTGCTTGTAGACGATCAGGTGCAAAGCCTGGGGGCTTCAGAGTTTGGGCAACAGTCACTTGGGGTGGGGGTTGCTGTGCTGGCCCTGAGTTGTCTGCAGGCCCTCCGCCAGAGATCAGAGAACAGGCCCAGGTCCACAGGTCAAAGGAACAAAGGATGGGGTGTCTGGGGAGGCCCCCCAACATCATGCTCCTGTGGTATGGTCCCTATGCCCAGAAACGTCGGTCCCAACAAAATCCGACTTGGGGAGGTGTGCAGCTTGTGGGGCATGAGGGCCGTGAGGAAGTGCCTGGGGTCCTCGGCAATCCCACGTGGGAGGGGCACTGCCTCCCTGCAGACACCCCCACCCCCTTCCCAAGGGAGGGGAGAGGATGGAGCAAGGAACCCTGGAAGGAGAACCCCCGTCAGGGAAAGGCCTGCCCACCATGCCCCAGATACACGAAGCCAGGAAACCACCCGACCTCTGAAAAAGCAACGAGGAGACATCTGCCATCGCTCCCTGTGACCAGCGGCTCCCAGAGCGGGGGGGGGGGGGGGGGGGACCTCAGGTTTACACTGGGTCTTTTTAATACAACTTTTAATAATCTGGTTGATCATGAAATGCAACGCTCAGTTCTAGAGACAGTAGCAGAAATAGCAAGAGACACGAGACTTTTATACAAAAAATTTGTTGCTTACAAAACGTATGCAAAAAAGCTTAAAAAAAAAAGAGACCAAAGGCATCCTCCTTGCTAATTTCCTAATACATTAAAAAAAAATCTAACTAACGTTCTTTATTTTCCTTAAGACACAGGTCAGGCGTAGGCACGATTCACGGCGGCTCCGCGAGGCGAGCCCTCTTGCTTCTCCCTCCGGCAAGTGGTAGGTTTGGACTCTCCCGCGTTTTCTACTTAAGGCATTTTTTCATCTTTTCTGACAAAGTGTGTATCTTGCTTTCCGGTTTTGTTTACAAACAAAACAAAACAAAACAAAACTGCCCCTTTCGGCCCGGGCTGCGGTTTCAGGA
The DNA here is from genome assembly GCF_002201575.2 of Neomonachus schauinslandi. Classification (NCBI taxonomy): domain Eukaryota; kingdom Metazoa; phylum Chordata; class Mammalia; order Carnivora; family Phocidae; genus Neomonachus; species Neomonachus schauinslandi. Next base: position 213,658,875 of record NC_058403.1, on the reverse strand, counting down.
TCCATCAGGGAAGTCCCACGGCGTCAAGGCAGTGAGGCCCGGAGCTGGGGGCCGGGGGCGGGGCAGCCGCCCCCCCACCCCCACCCCGGTGGCGCGGGCTCCGTGCTCATCACAGGCGTGCGTGCGTGCGTGCGTGCGTGCGTGCGGCAGGGACCGGGCCGGCTCACTGGTCCCGCACGGCGCCCCTCCTCACATGTGCCCCGCGGAGTTGTGGGCCTCGCTCAGGCCTGGGTGGGCGGCCGAAAGCACCATCTGGGGGTCTCCGACCACACCTGACACCTTCTCCTCTTCTCGCCGCTTCAAGCAAGCCGCTTTGGGGTTCAGGTTACGCTCTGGGGGGAGGGGGAGAGCAATGTGGGAGAGGGTCCCTCAGGGAGGGAGGTGGTGGGCGCAGGGGGCCGTGAAGAGCAGACTGCCGTCCGGGGGCCCGAGTGCTCCCACTGAGCGTGGACGGAGCGCCTGGAGCCTGCACGCAGGGAGGGGGCGGGGGGGGGACTGGACGGGGCGGGACACCTGGCCTGGAAGCCTACCTCGCACCTGCTGCTCCAGGCCCAGGATGACCTGCACGGCCTGCTGCAGGATGAGCAGTTTGGTCTGTGCCTTGTCCGACTTGAGGTGCATCTGGCACATGCGCCCCAGCTCCCGGAAGGCCTCGTTAATGTCCCGCACGCGCACCCGCTCCCGGGCGTTATTGGCCATGCGCCTCTCCCGGTCCCTCAGGTCTTTCTCCTCCAGGGACAGCACATCCTCCGTACTGCTGGGTTACAGCACCGAGGCCTCTGTTAGTCAGCAGCCGGGCGGGCGGGCAGGCCGGGGCCTGCGGGCTGCGCGTGCGTGTGCGCGCTCCCGTGCACGCAGGGCGTGTGCCTGTCTGTGCGTGCCTGCGGCCTGGCCACAGGCAAGGCTGTGTGTGGTGACACCCCAAGGAGGGCACCGTGGGCCTGTCCCCAGGGCAGGGAGGGCGGGCCCTGAGTCCCCGTCTGGGACTCCGTGTGGAGCCCATTCCACATGCCAAGGACTGGCCGGGGGGCAGGGGAGGCCCAGAGCCCCTCCTGGGATGATCTTCCCGGCTCAGCGCAGCTGGGTCCGGGAGTGCTAGGCCTGACCCGGCCAGTGTGGGTGGGAGAGGCAGAGAAGAGGCAAAGGCCCGACGCCCGCCCCTGCCCGCACTGGACTCCGGCAGCCCCAAGAGCGGGCCGTGGAATGGCCCCCGGGTGCACCTCCCAGGGGCCCCCAGTCTGGGCGGGGAGCGGCGGCTCCCCGGGCCTCTCATCACTACTGCGAACACCCCAGCTGCCCTGGGCGGTGAAGTTACTGAGCACCTGCTGTGTACCGGGCCCCGGCCACACACAGGACTCGAACGCTCAGACACCTGCCCGCGAGGTCCAAAGCCTGGCTCAGGCCCTACCAACTGCCAGCCACGTGGCTCTGCACAAGTCACTCTGTCTCCTCCTGGGCGGGATGGGGGCAAATGGCAACGGGACACCTGCCACGCCTGGTCCTGGGGAACGTGAAACAAAGTGGGTGAAGGCCCGGCCCTGGCGTGCACCCCAGAGGTGGAGGACGGGCCGAAGCGCTTGCATGTGAGCAGCTCCCAGGGGCCCTGTCCTGCTCCCACAGTGGGGGGGGGGGGGGTGAGACTGTGCCCTTGTCTACCCACCCGCCCACCCGCCCTTGGGCCTGAGTGGATCCCGCCAGGTGGCGGCGGCGGCCCCCGGAGCCCAGGACAAGCGCGCAGACCAAACTGACAGGCCTGAGGCTGGTGCACCCCCTTGGTCCCCTTTCTTCCCTCAAGTCCCAACTGGGGGGCTTTGGGGGAGGAAAGACCCCAAGGTCGCAGCCCTGCCATCCAGGGCTTGGGCAGCAAGTGCGAGGTAGGAGGGGCTGCCGTGGAAGCGGAGGAACAGATGGGCTGGGATGGGGGTGGAGTGCGAGAGGCAGAGAGCAGAGAGGCGGGCACCACCATGGAAACACAGAACCCTCAGAGCTGAGGGGACAGCAGGCCGGGGGGGCGAGGGCCCCAGCTCCGGTCCAAGTGACAGCGCTGCAGGAGAGAAAGGGTTAACGGGCGCCAGGCGCGGGAGGCTTAGTTAAGGAAGCAGCTGAGCTGGGGAGCCAAGTCACATGGGGGCCTTTCCGGATCCTCACCCGGCCCTGGGAAACGGGGGTGGGGGACCCCACCTGTAGATGGGGGCTGATGGGCTGAAGTGGCCCCACAACAATGTGTCTGTTCGGAGCGACAGTGTGACTTCTGGCCCCGGGGCACAGGGGCCTCAGCCAGAGAACTAGAGCCTTCCCGAGAAAGGAGGGCTGGGGTGGGCGGGCATCCCTGGGGTCCAGGGACGGAACTGAGAGCCAAAGTGCCCAGATCTGCAGAGCTAGGGGTCCAGAGAGTGTCATCGTCCCATTTCCAGAGGGGGCAGGGACTGTGGTGCGGGGGGCGGGGCGGTCACAGCGGGGGGCGGGGCGGTCACAGCGGGGGCGGGGCCGGCTCCAGGAGCGGGGGAGCGAGGGCAGCGCTGGCGGGGAGGGGAGCGGCGCCCCCACTGACCTCGCACCTGCTGCTCCAGGTTCAGGATGACCGACACGGCCTGGTGCAGGACGAGCAGTTTGGTCTGGGGCTTCTCGCTGCTCAGGTGCAGCTGGCACATGCGCCCCAGCTCCTTAAAAGCCTCATTGATGTCTCGGACCCGCAGCCGCTCCCGAGCGTTATTGGCCACCCGGCGCTCCTTCTCCCGCTCAGCCTTCTGCTCTGGGGGGAGAAGGTCGTCCTCGTCCTCGTCCGGGCTATGGGGGGGCCCGGGGGCCAGAGGGAGACAGTGAGGCGGGGGGCAGGCGGGGGGCCCGCCGACGGCCCCGCGGAGCGGCCTGCGTGTGCGTGTGCGTGTGCGTGCGCGTGCGTCCCGACAGGCGGGCCGGGGGCTGAGGAGGGGCGGGCACCTGGTCCGAGCGCGGGGGGGCTTCAGCTCCTTCTTCTCCTCCTCGGAGTTGTCGGCCACGGAAGTGTTCTCCTCGTCCTCCTCCTCCCGTTTGATCTCACCAGCACCCGAGACAGCCCCGGTGCGCCCGAGTCCTGCAACAGGCCTGGGCTTAGCGTCTGGGCACGTCCAGGGCCACCTGAGCAACCCCTTCTGCCCCTCGTGGGAGGCAGTGAGGTCTCTGGGGAAAGCCAGGCCTCCATGTGCAAAAAAACCCAAAAAACAAACCAAAAAACCCCAACGATAAAACAGAAAACACACCTAGAATCAGGTCCCTACCTCACACCAGTCACCAGCTCCAGACTAAGACCTGACAACCTTCAGAAGAAAATGCACTGAAATCCTGCTGTGACTCAGTATCTCCTAAAATACTAAACGAGCTGTTCTTGAAAGAAGAAACAAACGATAAACTGGACTGTATCCTAATTGAGAATTTCTGATTGCCAGGATACCACCAAGAGATAAGAAGATATGCCACAGGATAGAAAATAAGTGTCCCTGGGGCGCCCGGGTGGCTCAGTCGTTAAGCGTCTGCCTTCAGCTCAGGTCGTGATCCCGGGGTCCTGGGATCGAGCCCCGCATCGGGCTCCCTGCTCGGCGGGAAGCCTGCTTCTCCCTCTCCCTCTCCCCCTGCTTGTGTTCCCTCTGTCGCTGTGTCTCTCTCTGTCAAATAAATAAATAAAATCTTTAAAAAAAAAAAAAAATCCAGTCATGTCATTTAACAAAACTCTTGTAGCTGACATAAAATAGGGCCCTGCAACACACAATTAGAAGATCCATGTTCTGGAGTGCCCTGCCTTTGGCTCGGGTCAGGGTCCCGGGGTCCTGGGATCGAGCCCCGCATCGGGCTCCCTGCTCAGCGGGAAGCCCGCTTCTCCCTCTCCCTCTCCCCCTGCTTGTGTTCCCTCTCTCGCTGTGTCTCTCTCTGTCAGATAAATAAAATGTTTAAAAAAAAAAAGAAAATACATGTCCTGTATAAACCAGTGAGGGCTTGGTCTCCATAATTTGTAAAGAACTCCTACAAATCAACACGAAAAGGATCAGGAGCTCAACAGGAAAACAGGGAGCTTTGGGAGCTTTCCCAAATGGGCAATTCAGACACAAGGAAGCGGATATGGTCCGCGTGGAAATCCACTTCACTGCATCAATAAACTGAGGAAATGCAAATCGGGATCCAGCAAGTCACGAAGGTGGTCAAACAACAGGGCCCTACAAGGTGAAGTAGCGCCTGTGGGAGGAAGTTGGCATGGCCAGTTTGGGACAGTCCGGCATTCTCTGGGGAAGGTGGACACATGCATACCTCCAAACCCCACAACCTGGAATCACACCCGAGAAACTTTTGTGCACACTCTGGAGACACGTTCCAGAACGTTCCAGAAAGCACCTAGTGCAAAAGCAGACAGTTGGAAACAACCTAACATCCCGCATCAGGGCCAGGGTCCATCCTCAGCCCCAACATGCCAGCCAGATACCAATTTTACAAAAGCCCAAAACCATGTCATGAAATACAGGGTTTGAAGGCACACAGCAACGCTGAACTCGACACTCGGTGAGAGCAAAACACGCACCGGGAATGGGGCCTGGGCTGAGCAACAAATGAACTAGGAGGGTAGCAGAGGAGAGGGCAGGGGAAGGCAGGGGAGGGGGAGAAGCTGGGGTAAGAGATTTAGCTCCGGGAACCCCCGTCCCACAGCACGGACATCAGGGCGTCCTGGGCACTGTTGAGAGGTCAAGTCGTGCCCCAGCCCCACCCACCCAGTGCCAGGAGCCCCCCCCCCCCCCAAGTTGTGACGACTGTACGTATCCCAGAGAGACCCCCGGCATAAAGTGGCAAAAATCAAGAAACACAGAGCATCGCTCGCTGTCAAACTCAAGTGGGTTTTGAGGGGTGTGGGGAGGCTGGGATGGGGAGGGCCCCTGGGCAGGACAAGAGAACCTGCCCCAATGTGGGGTGCGCTGGGGGTTCCTGGGGGCTTGGGACACCAGGCAGTGGCCAGGCAGAAAGTCCCTGCACCCTCTCCAGCCGTGGTTGCCCCCACGGTAGCAGAGTCCGTGTCCGCGCCCCTGGGACTGGTGACCACGAGACCCTCACTGGCCCATCACCACCTCCTCGTGCAAAGTGCTGTCACCTCCTTGGTCTTTTCCAGGAAAATTCAAAGCCCACCAGCCACCAGCCACCAGCCTGACCCCATGCTGCTCCAGTGGGTCCTCACCTCAGGAGCCCGACACAGCTCCTGACACGTCAAGAGCCCCCCATCCAAGCGGCACGATGCTCAGGCTGGGGCTCTGTCCACTCGCTCTGCCTGGTGACTCTGCCCACGGACCTGGCTCTGAGCTCCACCAAGTGCCCAGGATGCCTGGACGGCACCCTCCCTGAACTCCAGACCCGAACCCCACCACCACCTCCACATCTGCAAAGCCTGTGGGATCTCTGCCTTCAGAACCCAGAACTCGCCCCCCACCCCACCCTTCCTGGACCAGCACAGTCCCCTCCACCCGCAGCTTCCGGTGCCACACATGGTCCGGTCGCCCCAGTCTCCCTGCTGCCGCCAGAGGGCGCCCTGTGGGCACAGAGTCCGGCAGGTCCCTGCTCTGGGGGCAGCCCTCCAGGGCTCCCAGGTCCCTCAGGGTCAAAGCCCAAGCCCTCCCCCATCCACAGGACCCTGCAGGACTTGCCCGTCACCTCCCTGACCCCACCTCCCCCTCCTGCCACCCAGCACAGGGCTCCTCACTACTTCTCCAGCACAACAGGCTCGGTCTGCCCCAGGGCCTCTCCACACGCACCACCCCGGGGGTCTGTCTGCCTCTGTTCCTCCCCAGCTCTGCCCAAACGGCACAATCCTGCCCTGCCATCATCTTTAAAACCACAAGGACCCCTGCACCCCTCCCCACTTTCCCCTAGCCCCGTTCCTGCTGCATTTAGCCCACTGTGGGTCACCCCCCAGGGACCGGGCTTTTTGTTTAATTCCCGGTTGACCGCCAGGGGCCTCCACGAGACCCAAGCACACGGCCAGTGCTCAACACGCGACGGCCGGCTGAGCCGCAGCAACTAAGCCGCTGAACACGGGACGGGTGAGGGGCCCTACCGCCCTGCAGGAAGCTTCCCAAAGGGCCTCCCAGTGCAGGGCGAAGGGACGCTGCGTACAGCGAGGGACGACCCCAGCGCCTGGCGGCTCTCAGTCCCCCGGACGAGCCCGGGGCCACCACGCTCCAGAGGAGATCGTTTAGGGGCACATCACGCACCAGCCGGGCTCTGCGCAGGGGATCGGGGCACAGGTGGCCCCGAGGTGCTGGCCGCCCTCCCCTCCCCAACGCTGAGGCTTACCACTGTAGGAGTCCGGCGGCCGAGCAAGGTCAGGGAGGCTGCTGGGCTGGCTGGGGAGGGCCACGTGGTTGTGCATCAGGCTGCCGCCGCCCACAAGGCTGTCTTCCGGGTGGCCGCCTCCCACCTGCGGACAGCGGAGTGGCCTCGTCAGGGCTGCGCCGCCCTGGCCCCCTGCCCCGCCCACCCTCCGGCGGCACTCACCAGGCCAGAGTGTCGCCCCCCCAGTGGCATGACGGGGCTGGCAAAGCCGGAGGCCAGAGCCCCGTGGCCAGGCAGCAGCCCGTGCACGTCCGCTGCGGTGCCCACCGCGTGGCTGCGCAGCACGTGGATGGCCTCGTCCAGGTGGTCCTCCATCTTGTTCTGCTGCGGGGCGGAGGGGGGAGGCGGTCAAGGGCTGGGCCCCTGGGACCCCCCACAGCCCCGCGGGGCCTGCGCACAACTTGCGTCCTCGCCGGCCAACGCCACGGTGACCGCTCCGGACCTCGTGCCCGACAAATGAACCATCAAAGGGCCTGCCCTGTAAACTCCACCAGTCACGGGGGCCTCATGGCTCTTAGGGGCCACGGTTTCCAAGTTCTGTAAACTGGCCACAGCAGACACGCTGAGCCACTCTCCCGGGCCACCTCCCCCACCCCAGGGTCCCCGTGAGTCTTGTACCCACGTGTACCGTCCCCCCACCCCGGGCGCTCCCATGAGGGGCACCCCCTCCCCGGCCCGGCCACACACACCCACGAGGGACAGCCCCCAACCAGCCCTGGAAGGCTGGGGCAGGAAGCTCACCAGACTGTGGAGACCCCCATCATAGCTAGGCGATAAGGCACCGGGGGCTCCTGGTCGGGGCCACTGCGACGTCCCTGGAAGGGATAGGTGTCGCGTCAACAGGGGCACCTGAGGCTGGGTGTCCGAGCAGCCGGACTCAGAGACAGAGGGAGAGGCTGGGTGGGGAGTGGGCCAGGGGCCTGAGATGCCTGGGCTGGCCACACGGGGGCCCCCACGCCCACAGGGCCGACGGAAACTCAGCCCTGGCCAGGCCAGCCAGGCAGTTACTGGGAACCCACCCAGTAGACAGGTTCCCCGCTCCAAAATCCAGGCCCCACTTCCTACGGGGAAGGCAGCCCAGCGGCACACGCGGTAGGTGCCCCAGGGGCCAGCCTGCCGTACCAGCAGCTGGAGCCAGAGCTGGGCAGAGGTTCACCCCGGGGGCCCTGCACGGGCCAGGGCGAGGTGAGCGTCCCTGAGGACTCCCGCTGCAGAGGTGAGGCCCTGCGGGGTGTCTAATAAAACCTCACCCCGAGCTGACCCCCAGGTAGGTCTTCTTGGGGACAGGAGGACCTGGCCTCCTTGGCAGAGCCAAACCCGGGGCATGCAATTGGTGCCTATCACATACCGGGTAGACAAACGCTGTCCACACTGGGGAGTCCGGGCCTGTTACTCTGGCTCTTGGACCCTCTGCCCTGCCCTGCGAGATCCCATCTGCCCCTCACTGTCCACAGAAACATGGACTGCCCCGGAGACCACCTCCTCCAGAGAGCCTTCCCTGGATGCCCATGGGAACATAAGCCCTGAGGCAGAGGTCCCTCCAGCTCTCCACCCACTGAGGGCTTCACGCGCCAGACGTACCCCCCACCCCCTCCCCAGCAACACCCCCAGACCTGCTAGGCCCTGTGGGGAGCCCACGGGGGTCGAGGGGCTGGAGGAGAAGTTATTGCTTGAGTGATCCGGGGAGTAGATCTGCAAAAGGGATGAGAAGAGACACGGGGCCACCAGTCAGGGACCAGCCTCGGGGGCTCACCAGCCCAACCACCCCTCCCCCACTGTGTCCCACGCCTCACCGAGGCCAATGCCTTCCCAAGGGCGTCCCCAGAGCTGCTGGCAGTTGTCCCGCGGGAGCCTGGAGGGTGGAGAGAGGTGAAGCCCAACCTCAGGGAAGGGGCATCCCCCGCACACGGGAGCTCCCGTATGTGCTTGGCTGCCGAGCATGGACGCCCCCACCCAGCACCGGGCAGCCCCTGATTTTGGTTAACGGCCTGAAATCCTGTCCGCTGCCGCCACAGAGGCTCTAGGGACAGGCAGGTAGGTAGCAGGACCCGCGTGAGCCATTTTCCCTGGAGCCTCAGTTTCCCCAGATGTAAACCGGGAAGCCATTCTTCAAAGGGCCATTTCCAAACATCACAGATGTGGCCCAAGGAGCCTGAGCTCCTGTGCAGGGCAAGCCCAGGAGAGAAAGGACGTGAGTGACGAGGGCCTGGATCCTGCACCCAGCCAGGCTTCAAGCTTGGAGGGGCCCCATCTGGAAGCGGGGTGAAGAGGGCCAGTACCCATGAGACCGTCGGCCCCGCTGACGGGGGGCGTGTGGCTGGAGACCCCGCCATAGGCGGCCGTGGGGGCGGAGGAGAAGGTGGACACTGCCGGGAGCCCGCCGTTCACCTCTGTCCCGTGCAGCTGGTAGCCCTGTGGATGGGGATGGGGTCAGGGGGATCCGTTGTGGGCACTGCCCCCACGCCCGCCCCCACCCATCACGCGGGCCTACCATGCGCTCATGCTGGTGCAGGCTGCCAAACCCGCCGCCGCCGCCAGTCCCCACGGAGCTGCCACCACCGGGCGGGAGGGGCAGGGGCGACGAGCCCCCACCCAGCATGGGCCCGAAGCCTGCCTGGCCCGAGGTACTCCAGAGCTCGGCCGAAGGGTGCAGGCTGCCATCTGTGGAGGGGCAGATGGTGAGGGCGGGCTGCCGAGGGACCTGGAGCCCCAACCGTCTCAGGTGAGCCCCCACATACCTGCCATGTAGAACGGAGGGGGATAGGCGCTGCTGGGGGTCTTGGCAGATGGATAGGCGGTGGTGTCCCTGCCATAGTCCTCACCTGAGCTGGACGGGTACACCTGCAGATGGGCAGATGCGGTCAGGCAGGAGGGCTCAAGTGAGATGGGGAGGTCCCCGTCCCCAGGCTTGCCCTCCACCCACCACCCCATCGCTCTGTGCCGCTCTCAGCCTTCGCCTGGCCCAGCACTCAAGGCTCAAGTGGCATCCTTTCTCCTGGTCCTTCTCCACCCTCCACCTCCCTGTCCCGCCTCCCGCCCCCAGTTCCAGCCTCTGGTGCCAGAGACCTTTGCAGACTGGACCCCCTACCAAGAATGCTTTCCCCCTCCTTCATCCAGCCAACCCTTCATGACCCGTCAGAGCCCATCTGCGATGCCCCCAGCCCTTCCTCCTTCCTCGTTCCCTGTCCTGGAAGCCCCCAAGGCCCCAGCCCTGATCACAGAAGACGTGCGGGCTGCAGAGGCAGGGCCCTGGGGTAACAGCCCGCCCTCAAGGTGGCAGGAAGTTCTAGGATCATGGCAACTTTGATCGGCTGGTGCTCCCTGGAGCTGAGGCCGGGCCGGCAGGAAAGTGCCGGGATCAGCTGGCAATGCCCTGGCACAGACCAGAAGCGGGGGCGTGGCCGTGGCTCAGTGAGGCTCCGGGGTGCTCAGCTCTGATGTTCCAGGGGACCGGGGTGGGGACTCAGATGGGGAAGCAGGGGGTCGATGACCTCCCACACCAGATCTTCAAAGAGCCTGACCCGCACCTCCCAGCCGTAGAGCAGTGCTAGCCCTGACCCGGACCCTGGGGCCAGCGCAGGAGGCCAGGCGGAGAGGGCGGCCGCTGAGCCGGGGACCCCAGCAAATCGCCGGAGCGTGGCTTGGTGAGCCCCGCCCAGCCCAGCGCCATCTGCTGGGCCTGGCACCCTGTGAACCCGGACCCCAGGGCCCCCTCACACTGTTCCCAAGGTGCCTTGGCCACAAAGAACATCGGGCTCTCCTACAGGAGGGATCTGAGCCAGAGCCCGTGGGGACTGGCTGCGTCAGAGTGACAGCCTCAGGGCAGAAGTGCCCCCTCCCCCTGTCACACGCTGTGTAACCCCACGGAGAGGGCCCCCGAGCCTGGGCACTTGGCCTGTGGGACCCCACTCCATCCCACAACTCACCGAGGACGGGAGACCCGGCGGCACCTTCCGGACCTTCTTGGGCTGCGTGTCTGTGAGGAGCAAGACGAGTGAGCGAGCCGGGTCAGCCTGGCTCCCACCCCAGCCAGCCAGGGATGCGGGGAGAGGCGGTGGCGGCGAGAGCCCCCTGAGCTTTCCCGGTAGCGAAACGACTGAAATGCGGTCCCAGGCCCATCTGTACAGGTCTGGGGGTGTGTGCAACTGGGGTGGGGTCCGCAGCGGGGCGTCCCTCCCCACGCTCCCAGTCACGCCTCCCCGCCCTGGGTCCTGTGCTTGGCAGTCCCCCTCCTCGCTCAACTCAGGGACCCTAAATCTCGACCCGCCGGGCTTCTGTAGCCACTCAAGACGCGCGGCAAACGGGGACAGCCCGAGTCGCCAACACACGTGACCCAGCGGAGGTGGGCCGTGCAACACCCGCCTCCTGTTCTGGAGACCAGAGTCCTCGTGGACTCTCGAGCGCCCTGGTTCCCGCAGTTCTGCGTTCGGTGGCTAACGCTGCCATTTAAAACGCCCCCGCGCAGAGTCAGCGGTGCCGGCTGGTGCTCCCGAGTGTGACAAGGCTGTGACGGTCCAGTGGGGCAAACCCACGTCAGGTGGAAGTCACCACGCGGGAGCGCCGACAGCAGGCACCGAGCGAGGCGCGTCCGGCCCGCCTGTCGGCAGGGACGCCGCAGCCAGGGGCTCATGTGACCCCGACGTAGTGCTCCCGCCCGGCGCCGGGGGGGCAGCGACCTGCAGGACGCGGCACCGAGGAGGGCATCTGCTCCTTTCTCGGCGAACCGCCCGCCCCCCGGCAGCCTGCGCTCCGGCTGTCCACCCCTGCCCCGGGCCCCCCACTCACCCAGTCCGCTCTCCGCGGCTCTCCGCCGAGGGTGACCGGGGTAGGAGTAATACTGGGAGCCGCCCTTGGCGCCTGAAGGGGACAGTGGCCCGGGGCTGCCGAGGGCCAGCTCGCTGGGCAGGAAGCCAGCCTGGGGGACGAGAGGGGGAGATGGTCAGGAGGCCGAGGCTCGCACCCGGCCCAGCCCTGGCTCCCGGGCCAGTTCTGCCAGCAAACACGCTGGCATGAAGGCGGGGGCTGTTCAGACCCTCATGAGGGGCGACAGGGACCCTCAGCGGGAGCTCCCTGCCTGCCCTGCTCAGGACGTCCCTCTGATCTAAGATGCGACTGGCCCCAAGCCACACGGTTCTTCTCCTGAATAAAGACTGAGAAGCAAAACTGTTGCCAATAACCCTGCAGCCCCCACTCCAAGGAGGCTCAACATGCAAAACCCGCGTCTAGGTGTCAAAGAAACCTGCCAGGCTGACTCCATGCGTGCTCTTGTTTGTTTGTTTGTTTGTTTTAAGATAAATGGTTTAATTCTGCATATTTTAATTTGAAACAGGCTTTCTTCCCTCAAGAGCAGAAACAACCGGAATTCAAGCCAGTTCTGCAGCTCAAGTGAGTGGCAGCCCCATGCCTCAGCTTGCCCATCTGTAAAATGGGTATGGGCGTTGTGGAGACAAGAGGGGACACCCCGGGGGCTCTACTGTGGGTATGACACAGCGTGCAAACAGGTGGCACCTTCTGGGATGAGGCCTAGCTGCACTGAGGAGTCACAGGCAGGGGACCACGGTGGCTGGCCATTGTCCACCTGCCCCCACCCCCCGCATCAGCCTCTCGGCTGGGTCAGCTGTGCTGGGCACCTGTGGGGTGGGCTGCCTAGGAGGCCAGGGGACCCTAGGGCCAGCCTGGGGGTAGTGGGGGCAGGGCCTTCGAGCTACCAGGCTGGCCTCCGTGTCCCCATTTGCCACTCGGGGGTGGGCACGTGTCTCTCAGACCCCTCCAGCTGTGCATGGCAACCCCCAGCCTGGACCCCAGGTCTGGGAGCCATGGGGCGGGGGCTGTGGCCTCCCCAGCATTCCCCTTGCCCCGTCCACACCCAGCTGGTCTGGCCCAGGGCGCGGTCCTGCTGCAGGTGACCAGCACTCGGCTCAGCCAAGGAACCCTCTGCAGATCAGACGACAACCCCGGGGGAAAGGTGGTGGGGCAGACAAGTGACTGCAGCCCCCCAGCTATCCAGGATCAGCAGACCCAGGGCCCTGGCCTCAGACGCGGATCTCACCTGACTCAAGCCACCAACACCTGCATCTCTCCCGAAGCCGGCGTATGTGCTCCGCTCGCTGCCCTTGCCTGGAGGAGAAAAGACTTGCTAGGAGCTGACCCCGGGGGTGGCATGTCCCAACAGGCAGACCCAGCACCAGGCACACGCCTGCATACAGTGGGCGTGTCCTCTGTGCACAACACCCAGGGAACTTCGGTGGGATGCTGGTCTCCCCATCAGCCTGGGGGACAAGCAGGGGTCGGGACAGACACTGTCCCAAGATGACCTTCAGAGGATTCAGCACACCAGTGGCACCCCATTGCCCTCCCCTTCCTCCATTCACAGTCGTGAGGCATCAGCTCCCAGGGGGCTAGGTTCCAGGGACAGGCTGGGGGTCCTGTGCACCTGTGAGGTTCAGCACCCAGCCAGCCGTTAGCTCATCAACGAGCACGTGACGTCCCCGGGTGAGAAGGGGCCCTTCCCCTATGTGGGCAGGCAAGACCTGGTGCTGTTGGGACAGAGGCTGCCCAGCAGGACCAGTGCAGACGGACGCCTGGATCTAGCCTCCCCTGAAGCAGAGTCCCTGGCTCAATCAGGCTTCAGCCGGGTGCTGGTGTCCACTGAGGGTGAACCGTTACCAGCCTTGATGTGAAAAATGAATTCAGATGCTCGGACAATTAACTGGAATTACTCTCAAGCTAGAGAAAAAATCTCCCAGTTTCTTTAGCATAAAATTACAATTTTGGCCAAACTCTTGGAGCAGGTGCTGCTGAGGGTTGGGGGGGCAGGGCTCCAGAGGCTGTGCCCACAGTCCTGCCCCCATGGCCCCTCAGGGCAGGCGATGCTGGGCCCGTGGAAGGATCAGCAAACCAGGCCTGGAGGCCAGAGGCGGGGGGTGGGGTGTGGGGGGGGCTGCCCCGGTCCAGGGAGTAAACGTGGTGGGGGTGGGGAAGGGGGTGTGGAGCCTGCGCTTCCTTCCTCCCGGGGTCAGCATGTGAAGCAAGGCTTGCCCGCCCAGCCACAGCTCTGGGCTCGGCCCAGGAAGGTGGCTTCCCCTCCCAGACTCTCAGCTCCCCCTGCAAGAATGAGGTGTTGGAGTTCAGGCCCTGCATACAGCAAGCACCAAATAGGGGCTTCCTGAGACGCAGGATGAGGATGGCAAGGAGAGAAAATGGAGGTTCTGTGAGGGGACCCTGTGAGCACAGAGAAGGTGCCTAAATCCATGCCCCGGGGCCTGCACGTCAGGTGGGATGAGAGCTGGGGAGCCAGACCAGGCCGGGGGCCACAGCATGAAGCCCTGCGAGGCCTGCACTGTGCCCACCTCCCCGCCAGCTCGCCAGGCGGGCCTGGGTGCCACGTGGTGGGCCTGGGACCCAGCTGGGCTCTGGGCCCTGCTGACCAGGCCTGGCCGTGGGAAACTGCCCACATCAGGAAGACGCGGGAGGAAGGAACCGGCAGAAGTAACCGGAGTCCCTGCAGGTGCACAGGCCACCCCAGGCCACACGCAGGGCTGGCCTTTACCCTCCTGGTCTGGGAGATGGGCTCCCAAGCGGTCTCTGGACGCTGCCCTTCCCCCCTCCCTTCCCGGGCGCCATGCTTGCCTGTCCAGCTCCCACCGTGCACCCAGTCCCGGGGACCCTCACAGCCACCCATTCATGCGGGCCCTCATGGTCCCAGAGGCTGAGCCTCCGCCAGCTCCCATAAGCCAGGGAGCCCTGCACAGGTCCCTTCGTGCTCAGCCTCAGTGGGCCCGTCTGCAGGTGGGGGAGGCTGCGGGACCCCGGGAGCTGGGCAAGGCCTCATGACCCGCCACACGGAAAGTGCCGTGAGGGTCCCAGTCCTCCAGTCGGACACTGAGGCTCCACAAGGGACAGTCCTCACCTGGGTCCCAGTGGGAGGCACTAAGCCCAGACCTGCCCGAATCCTGACTTTCTCGGCCGGCCTCAGAAGGGCCCAGCCTGGCTCTGACCACCTCCTTGAGTTGCCGGGACTCCTGAGGCTGCTCTCCCGTGGGCAGCAGGCCACAGCCACCCACACCCTCTGCTCTGGGAGAATCCGCCGAAGCACAGCTGCCCTGAGCACACTGGCCGCACCCGGAGGATCACAGGGGAGCATGAGGGGAGGGGAGGGGACGGTGCCGCGCGGACACTCACCTCCAAGCCCCGGGCCCAGGAATGTGGATGAAGAGAGACTGCCGTGGGGCTCACTGAAGTGCGTGCCGTCACCATAGGTCTGTGGAGGCAGATGGCTATGAGGGGTGCTGGGGAGATGAGCTCCAGGAGGCAGGCGTGCCCGTAAGTGCCCGAGTCAGGGCCTGAATCCATGTCCCTGGGCCCATGGCCCCAGGAGACCAGCTTGGCCTCTGACTTCCCCCTGTGAGCCTCAGTTTCCCATACACTCCCCAACCCAGAGAAGGGAAACCCTGGTCTCGGGCCTCACAGAGACTCCTTACCCGGCTGGGGTCAAAGGAGGAGCTGTTCTGGTCGCTGGTGCCCCAGGAGCCCGAGCTGGGCCGGTCCTCCAGACCTGCAGGGCAACAGAACAGAGAGTTAGGGTCACCCTCACCGCCACCCTGCTCTGAAGCCCGCTGTGGCTTCCACCAGTTCAGGGAGAAGCCCTCCTTCAACTCAGCCGCTTTTCCGGGCCCTTCCTGACCCAGCCTGGCCCTGGAGCCTGTCTGGCCTTACCCAACCCTCGCTCTGCCCATATTTAAACTGCCAAGGGGGTGCCCGGCCGGCTTAGTTGGTGGACATACAACTCTTGACCTCAGGATTGAAAGTTTAAGCCCCACACTGGCTATAGATGTTACTTAAAAAATAAAACCTTTTTTTTTTTTTTCTCAAAGATTTTACTTATTTATTCACAAGAAACAGAGAGAAGCAGAGGAAGAAACAGGCTCCCCGTGGAGCAGGGAGCCCGATGCGGGACTCGATCCCAGGACCCTGAGATCATGACCTGAGCTGAAGGCAGACGCCCAACTGACTGAGCCACCCAGGTGCCCAAAAAATAAAATCTTAAAAAACAAGACAAACAACTGCGATTAGTAGGAAGCACTCCAGACACCCTTAAGGCTCGCAATTCAAAAAACAATTCTACCACTTGCCTCTGCCAGCAAACTCCTACCCATCCACCAAAGCCCCAGCCATGATGCCCACCCTGGGCAGAGCCCTCACTCTCAGAGCCTCCTCCCCCCACATCTAGTTTCTCCCTCCGGTCCAGCCCTGACCACGAGGGACTGGGGCATCTGAATCAGGCTCAGTCCCTCCTGACCCTGCAAGAAAGGTTCACGAGGGCACCGCGAAAGCTCTGATCTCGGGGAAGTGGGAGTCTCTCCCTTCCCATCACTGACAGATCGGGAGACGAAGCCACTCCTTTGTTGAAATAACAGCACGGCTACCACTGGCCCAGGCTGGCAGCCCCTTCGGATTGAATGGAGCCCCACTTATGAGAGGCCCACGGCATAGTGGGGGTTAACCAGCGTGGCAGAGGATCTGGGTCTGGAGCGGAGGGGCAGGGCAGGGCGGGACCCTTATCCCCCCCCGAACACCCCCAGGCACCCCCCCGGACCCCCCCCCCCCCCCCAAGGAGGCACACAGCCTTCCTGGGCCGGGGCTCTGACCCCATCCACCAGAGGCAGCAAGACCACGAGACCTGACAAACATACGCAGGGCAGGCCCTGAGCCGCCGGCCTGGCCCCAGTACCCCTGTCGTCAGTTTCCCTCCTCTGGAAACAGGAGGATGAACACACCCCACTCCGCAGGACCCAAGTCAGGCTGGAGGGACCTGTGCCCAGCCCCGCCGTGTGGGCCAGGCACAACCCCCCCGCAGCTGCCCTGTGACCCCACACAGCTGGACTTTGGGGAGACGGCAAGAACCCCAGCAAGAATCCTTCAGCCAGCCCACCTCCCCTCCCCCCGCTCATCTTTATCAGAAACTTCTTTCAAATTTCATCCTATTGCAATGCCTTTGTGTTAATCATCCCCCCAAACTGGTGTTTAATTGCTGCCTTATTTGTATAATTATGCATATTAATCCTTCAACCTAATGAATATGCATACACCACATTCAGATTTTATTTTCTAACCAAAAATTTCCACCGTAATTGCAGTGGGGGGCTGCCTTAGCCAGGGGTGGAGGGGCCGCACCCACAGGGGCTCCCGCCATTAGCCACCAGGTTTGGGGGATCCACACCGGGGAAGAGAGTGGCCGGTGAGGCAGGGGCGACCTTGGGTAAAGTACCAGCAGCCCAAGCCTCAGTTTCCCTCTACACCCACTTGCCTGCTACCCCTCTCCTTCTGGAGCAGCCCCCACCCCTGCAGCCACCCACAACACGCCCCTGGAGGTGCCAGGACCCCACCACGGTGAGCAGGGAGGCCACGTCCCAAGACGACAGACCACGTCTGAGGACAACTCCAACTGGGCGCCTGCAGCCCAGCCCCTGTGGAGCTGGCAGCATGAAGGGTACCCCGGGGCCCAGGGCCTCACACCCACAGGGACCCCACAAGCTCCTGGCAGAGGCAACCAGGTCTGGCTCTGCCCTTCCTGGAGAAAGCCCTCACCGGCCCCCAGCCTCCCCTCTCCTAGAAATGTCAAAACTAGGGACAGCCCCTCCCCCACCACTCCACTAACAGTTATTAACCCCCCCATTAATCCTACATTTTAGTAACCATTATGAATATTCATGATATTCCCGATCCACGTTCTAATAGCCTAAAGCCCTACTGTCAGAACGTAAACTTTTCACGTCTTCCTTCTTTAAGGCTGGAAGTTCCGAGCCCACGCGGCGGGAGGCTGCCCCAGGCAGCAGCGGGCCCGGGACAGGGAAGAGGGCAGAAGGAGCTCTGCCGGGCCCACAGGTCGGAGCTCCAGTACCAGCTGGAGCTGGGGGGAAGAAAGCCACCCACCTGCCCAGGTGGCCATGGGGATGGAGACCTGGGCTGCAGAGTGGGCGGCACCACTGGCCCTCAGCGAGACCTGGTGCCCGCCGAGCCCCCTCCCCCGTGGCCCTGGGGGCTGGGCTCGGAAAGGCCCCCAGCAGACACTGGCCCCTGTCGCGTGCTGGACTGCCCTGGGCCTGGGTTGGCAAACTGCAGCCCAGATACCAAGCCAGCCCCCCATCACCACCCCCACGCCTCCTGCTTTCTAAATCGAGTGTTATTGACGTGTGACCACGCCCATTTGTTCCTGCAGAGACAGAACAGAGTCGTCGCTGGCCCTTTGTGCAGAAGCTCAGCCAACCCCAGTAGGGAGGAAGATTCCCGAAGCCGGTTACTCTGTGGGACGAAGCCCCACCGACAGACGTGGGTACCAGGGCTGGGGTTACGGTGTGGGGCAGGCAAAACCCAGGTGGTCCCGAGCCCGGCTCTGTGAGTGCTCCCTCACCCAGGTGCCCAGGCTAGACCCCCAGAGCTGTCCGCTCTCCCTCCCTCCCCCTCCCTCCCTCCCGCTGCCCGCAGGTCAGAGCCTGCCTTCCCCGTCCCCCCGGCCCCCATCCCTGGGTCGTCCTGCAGCAGCGCACCCCCCCCCCCGCACCCTGCCATCCGGGGTCTCCTGCCCACCTCCAGGCCCAGGGAGCTTGATAGAGCTTTCTGAAGCAAAACCTGGCTCTGCCCCACCAGCAGCCACCGCAGCTCCCCGCGGCCCTCAGGGCAGAGACCAGATCCCTCTCCACCACCCTCCTTCCCCCAGCTCATCCCTCGCCAGCCCCAACCCATGAGCGGACCCTCACCTACACGCCCGCCCAAGTTCTGCCCTGCCGGTCCCCACAGCCGCAGATTCTTCGCCCTCCTTCAGGGAAGTCGCCTGGCCATCCCCTCCGAGCCTGGGGTCCTCTGTGTATTCCCAGCGTTGCCCACGCAGGGCTGGCCCCCTGCAAACAGCCTCAGCAACGTCCATGCCTCACTCCGTGGCTGCACCAGCCACTAATGAACCTGCATCCGAGAGCACTTGCACAGCATCCGCCCCGTCTGCCTGCCCTATCCTGGCCTCCAGTGGCTGCTTATCACCAACATGGCCAGCATGATGGCTGGAAGGAAGCTGCGTGACTTTTAATAAACGTAAACTCAGATGACTATATGTGGCTCGTGGCTGCAGTGATGGACAGTGCGGCCCCAGAACCCAACGACTGAAACAGTAACAGCAGCAAAACCACACTCAGGTGACGGTGACGGCATCTAAAACAATGTCTAAGAACTACCTGGAAGCGCTCACAGAATTGTTCTTCCTGCAATTTATCAGGTGGTGACGACACTAAGCCAGTCAGCTCTCCCTCTCACAATGAAATCCCCCCAAACTGCGGGGCTCATCGGGGAGCCCCGCCTAGATGCGGCCCCGGGGGGCTCACGGAGGAGCGAGATCCACACCAGTTTGGATTTCCTCGGTTGGGGCTGTGGGCTCCCACAGGGGAGGCCTCTCTTCCTGAGATTTTGGGGTTAACTTTTTTTTTTTAAGATTTATTTATTCGAGGGGAAAGGAAGAGAGAGAGAATATGGAGCAGATTCCATGGAACCTGACATGGGGCTCGATCCCACGACCCTGAGATCATGACCTGAGCCCAAACCAAGAGTCAGACGCTCAACTGACTGAGCCACCCAGGTGCCCCGGGGGGTCAACTTTTAAATTCCTGTATCATTTCAAAACTGGGGCGGGGGGACCTGCAAGGGGCATGCAGGCCTGAACCCAGGCTCACTCAGCCTCCATATTCCCACCCCTCTGCTTTATCCTCTGCCTTCTGTTCACACCCAAGAATGCTTCCTTTTCTGGTCTGCATAACTTCAAATTTAGTAAGTTCCCAGGGTTGGCCAGGGCCAGAACAGCCCCCTCCCCACCCTGTTCTGAAAAGGATCAGAAGTGGGTTAGAGAATGTGGCCGGCAGGATGTGAGACCAGCAGCACGCAAGCTAGATGCAGGTGACGGACAGGCCTGGAGCCCTCGCTACATCCGCCCAAGTGTGGGGGCAGGAAAGCAGGGGTCCCCGCATGACCTGAGCGCAAGCAGACTGGAGACAGAAGAGGAAGTGAGTAGAGGCCACACCCCACCCTTTCTAAGAGCAGGAGGACCCCCAAACCTGGGACTTTGCTCCTACGCAACAACCCTGGGGCTTCCCTGGTGGCAGAGCCAGCCTCGTGTACGGTGGGTCCCACAAACACATGGTAATTCAGAGAAACGGGGCCCACCCAGCTACAGAAGCTGCCCCCCCCCCCCGCAAATTTCAGGAAGACCCTTGTCCTGCTTCAGGCTCAAGGGGACCCGTGTGGTAGCTGAGTGTGGGGATGGGAGAACCTGCCCCCCAGTATGAGCTCAGAAGCCAACCTGGGGTCTCTCTGCAAGAACAGACAGAAGACAGAAACACACGTGGGACGCCAAAGATGAACTGGGATTCCGGACTTAAGATTTATCCCAGCAAAAGACCATCTGAGGCAGCAACCACCAAGCACCCTCAAGGTATTAAGGAGCCTGGGGGCTTCTGAAGTAGAAGAGATTTCAGACAGAAAAGGCGAGAAAGCAGGAAAAAACAAGCAGAGCGGCAACCCCACAAATCCACAGGAGACTTTGAAGGGCAGCAACCATGTGGGAAGGGCGCTCCGGGCCACCCCACGTGGTGGAGACGGACAGCGCTCCGCGACGACCAGGACAACGCACAGCGAGACCCAGCCTGAAACCACACCCTGCATGTAACTGACGGCGCTCGTCTGAGCTGCGGACCCGTACAGCCCTCTGGCAACCTGAGAAAAATGAACGAAAACGCAAAGAAGGGGATGAGGGAGGCGCACACACGTGCGCCTGACGTCCAGGATGGACGAGGGTGCACGGCTCAGCTCGGCCGGAGCGCGAGAAGGGAGCTGGGTGGGCCGGGAGACCTCCCAAAGGCCGTGCCGTGGGGGGCACTGCCCACGCCGGCTTGCTGGAGGGTCGCTGTGGACCGCCGGGCGTGGGTGGCCGCTGAGACCACCACGCAGAGACCGGGAGAGCACTCGGGTCGGCGAGCTGCGCCCGCCAAAACCTTCCAGCAGCCGTGGGGAGAGGTGAGGTCACCTGCTCAGGGCCCCTCAGGAACCACTGGGCCCAGATTCTCACGAAGAGAAACCATGTTTTCTACGAGGGGCGACCACTTAATGCCAGTCAGCAGGGTGGCGGAGAGGCTCATCCCTGTGCTTCCCTGCAGGAAAGGGACGTCTGGTTTCCCCCGGGGTTGGAAAAGCCAGGAACGGGAGGCTCCCACACGTCATTCAAACCACGAAGTCAGCAGCCAGCCCCTCGCACTCTGCGAGCCTGGCACTGGCAGAACATAGCTCCGGCTGAGCTTGGGAGGCTACGCACCAGCCGCCGGGCAGATGCACCACGCGACCCAGCGAGGAGCAGCTGGAAGGCCCGCATCCAAGTCCCAGCCCGAGGGGCGAGCCTTCACCGAGGACGGGCTGGACCGAGAGAGACAACCCCACCGACCTGAGCCCCGGGAGCCCCAGAACCCACTGTCCTCCTGCCATGCACGAGCCCTGGGGGGCACACGCAGAGACCCACAGACATGCCCGTGGAGAAAGGGGCGCTGCTCTTGGTCCCTGACACGGAACACACTAAAATGGGAATACGGTCGTGCAGCAGACACAGACCCCACGGCCCCACGCCCCGCTGCACCTCAAGGACACGTGCGTGGCGGCAGAGCGGGCCCTGCCATGGCGAGGGCGGGAGGCTCTGGGTCTTCCCAACGGGGCCAGGGCTCCAGCCGCACCCGGACTCTGTACCGGGGACCTCGATATGAGACGGGGGACAGACGCTCGCCCCCAGCCTGGAAATCAGAACTCTCCAAAGGAACTTGACTCAACAGGAACATTTTTTAAAAGAAAGTACCAAATATCTCTAAAAAATAATAGAAGTCCGTGTAACTATGGCAACCGGACCCCGCAGAATGCAACCCCAACAGAAAAGTGTGACCAGCGACACCAGGCCCCAAATGGGAGGTCGATGAGCGCGCCGGCCTGCAGTCCGAAGTCAAACACAAGCCAACCAGCCACAGGTCTGAGAGAAGTCGGGGAGAGAAGAGCAGTGCGACGGAGAATGTCAGTTTGACAGTGACGCCTGTTCCTCGGAAGAAAAATCAGTAAGAGATCAGAGGCAGCTGAATCAAGGACAAAGAACTGAAAGAAAACGCCACTAGACTCCGAACCGAGGCGTGGACTCTGCGTCCTGACAAACGGGGACAGGCGCGACTCTGGAAGCTGCTGAAGGCCACGCCAGCCACGTTACCCTGTGTCCCAAGTGAGGGTTTTCCCCTCAGACAACCCCGGAGCTGACAAGAGGCACCAACAAAATCTCAACAGGAATCACTGCAGGAAAAAGGGGCTCGAATGCAAACAGGGAGGTGGGCCGGTTCCCCCAGCACCAGGGATGGGTCTCACTCAGAGTATCGCTGACAGAAGCCCCTGCCCACGCGACTAAGGACCGTGGGCAAAGCGCTGGGCCGGAGCGGACCAATCTGCCTGGCGGCTGATGCGGGGCACAGACCGCACCTGGGGACAGTACCAGGATGTGGAGAAGGAAAGTCAAGACCACACTCACTGTTGACGTCACGTGGGACCAGAGGAAAGCGCCCCAAGTGTGATAAACACACACCTACGGGAGGATGGACCTCCAGGCGACCACCCGCATCAGGCCCAGTCCTGCTGACGAGCCCGACAAGCCCAGGAGCACACGCCTGCGTTTCTAGAAACGCCGGCCACTGCAAAAAGGCACACGGCGTCTGCACTGGGATGCGGCAGGTGAGGGGCCCGAGGATGGCTGGACTGGTCAGCCAGAAAACCAAACCAAGAGAAGAGCACCAACAGGCACGTCAGGAGGCAAGCAGGACGAACAAGGTCCCCAAACCATGGCATGGAAACTTCTAGAATACCTAGACCACCCTCACCGGAGAAGGCGGGACAGAACAAAACAGAACCGTAGAAGAGCCAAGTGTCCCAGACGTCAGTTTCTGAAGTTTCTCCTCAAAGCTGTACAGGTCGAGAGAGAGAAGCCGAACAGACGGGGGGGAAACCGGGTTCTGACCTCAGGAAAGTGCGATGTAGACGGATGGTTCCTTCCCAAAGTCAGCTATGAAGTCGATGCTCTAACACATCCCAATAGGGCTTCCCTTCGGGGCAGGGCCGTGGTGTGAGCCTCCCCAAGATCAGGACACAGAACCGCGTCGTCTCAATGTGTGTGGGGGGCCCTGCAAAAGCACAGTGGGGGCAAGACCGGGACACACCGCAAAGCGCTGGCAACTACCACCAGGAGCACTGAGGCAGGAAGAGACGGAAAGATGAGAGAACACAGAAGTTCACGGCCACCTGGCACCCAAGGAAGCGCCCTCCAAACCGACGCCAAGGCGCATCCCAGGCGCGACTCCCAGGCACGACTCAGCTGCTCTCCGGTTCCCTAGCGCGGACACACTCCTTCCCGGAGCTACCTGTCCTGGCACGCACGATCCTCCCCCAAGCACAGCTCCACGCACAGCTCGGCCCACACCTCTCGGCTCCAACGGTCTCGGTCCCCTCCGCCGGGCTGCATTAATGCTTTAACCCAAGAGGTGCATAAACAGAATGCTGACATTTCCAGATAGTCAGGCTTTTTATTTCGTTCTACTCTTTGCTCCTTCCTAGTTTTACTGCACTTTTCTCATAGGACACAGCTTATACTTGAGTCTTTTTCTTCTCTTACGTTAGAAGTTTTCACTGTGACCAGCATGCAGTCCGTCTTCAGAAAGGGGGTGTGGCCTCTCACGGACACGAGCTTCTACGGAGGACAGGCACCCCCCAGAATCACCCGGAAGCTATTACAGGCCCCCTCCCAGCCTTTCCAACAGAGCTCAGGTGTAGTCCCACGGGTGAGCCCAACGTGTGCACTAGGCTGGGAACGGCTGTCAGCCCGTGACCACTTCACGGTCAAGATTCTCTACCTCCTGCTTCTTTCTCGTGGCTCTGCTCGGCCAAGAACCACCAACCTACGCTCCTCTGCCCTCCTGCATCTTTTCCCATACCCTCCTCACTCCTCAGCCTGATGCAGCAAGAAGCAAGGGCTTTCGAGACCCCCACATCTGCACTGCTGAATGAACGGTGTCATCTGATTCCTAAGGATTTCTCAGAAATGGCACCAAGACTAGAACGCCATGAATGGAAAGATCTGACAACATACAAATCTAATCTGTAAAACACTGAGACCGATTAAAAAATATTGTTAACAAGTTACAAAGTTAGCAAATAAACTGCAACATAGCTCACAAAAGACTAACGTCCTTCCTACGCAAAGAGTTCTTACAAGTCAGTAAGAGCACTAGAGGATAGGGATAAAGAACACCACAGGAAAGCAGCACCAAGGAGTTACTTGGGACGGTTACTAAACTCACCATAAGTGCAACGAGAACGATGATCTTGCTTATTTCACCAACCCGTGGGGACTAAGGACTCAAATGATCCAGGCTTGGTGCCTGGAATACAGCGCTCAACAAATATTGAAGCAAATCGTGGTTGATAAGCATTAGTCCTGCCATTGTTAAAAGCTCATTGGGAGGGGCGCCTGGGTGGCTCAGTCGGTTAAGCGACTGCCTTTGGCTCAGGTCATGATCCTGGAGTCCCGGGACCAAGTCCCGCATCGGGCTCCCTGCTCGGCGGGGAGTCTGCTTCTCCCTCTGACTCTCTTCCCTCTCATGCGGTCTCTTATTCTTGCTCTCAAATAAATAAAATCTTTAAAAAAATAAAAATAAAAGCTCATTGGGCAGCAAAGAAAAACTACCGATATGGCTTATACAGCCAACAACCTGGACAGCTGTCCAGGGAATTCCGCTCAGTGAGAAAAGCCAATCTCAGAAGGTCACACAATCTCACATGGTTCCACGTACTCTTGACACTCTCAACATGACAAAGCCAGAGCTGGAGAATGGTCTGCGGCCGCCAGGGGTGAAGGGAGTCGGGTGGGTATGACTACGAAGTAGCGGGCAGCGCTAACAGCTCTGCGTCTGGACTGTGGCGGTGGGCTAATGGCGCTCCACGCAGCCTAGAAGTGTGCAGACACCCGCCCACCCCCGCACTCACACTGATCACGCCTGGGTGGTACCAAGGTCGGCTCCCATGCTACGGTCCTGCAGTTCTAACTGCCTGTCTGTCTATAATGATTCCAAAGAAACTGATCAACTCCAAAGAGGGGCGGGGGCTCAAGACAGTAATGGAAAACTCATCAAAAAAGAACTCGTGGCCGATGAGCTTCTGAAAAGGTGACCACGCATCACGAGTGTCATCAATGCCCCCTGGAATGGCATATTCCTTGTCACCCATGAAGTGGGAGGGCAAGTTTGAAGACCTGTGCTGGAGAAGGGGCCGGGCCGGAGGGGCACGCTCGTGGGCAGTCCACCTCCACGGGACCCCTGCCCCGGCCGGTGCTGGCACGGTCTTCGACAGCCCCCGAGTGTAGGAGTGTCACCCTAAGCACGTGTTCCGTTCACAATTTTGCTAACGAGAAAGCTGCCCAGAAACGATAAACAGGTGTCCTTTGCCCCGTCCGTACGCTCTTCCTGGTGTCCAGGGCGGCCTCGGACCCTGCGGTTTCCAGCAGATGATGCGCTGTCACGCGGCTCTGTGCCTCATGGTCTCCCAAGAGAGAGGGGATGGGGATGCGTTCTCCTCTTGAGGGTTCTCCGATCCAGATACGAACCAGAAGACCTCCCCTCCCCCTCAAGTGGTTCACGTCCCTCTGCCACCACTTCTCAAGCAGCCCTTCCACGCACTGACCTTCAGAGCCGCCGCCCACTTGCTAACAGAACGGACCCAAGGGCACAGGCTGACTTAGGTGACGTGAAGGTCCACCAGACCAGGATGCACGAGGCGGACCGGCCCCGAGGTGGCGCGAGACTGGCGGGGCCCACGAGCATCTGGGAGCCCCTGGCAAGCACGCACGACCCGCTGAAGGAGGGTGAGCTGCCTCGCTCTGACGGGGGCGGACCTTCCCCGGGCCCACCTGCCAACAGACCAGCAACCTGCCCCCTTCCCAGTGTCTCCAGCCCCACCAGGAAGAAGATGGAAAAGTGAGCTCAGAGCAGGGAGAACCCTGGGGTTCTGGCCAAGCCCAGGTCCTGAGGCTCCCAGGTCTGAAGGCAGGGCCAGGAGGGCTGCACCGAGACATGCCCACACCTCCAGTTTACAAAGCACTCACACCCCCGGACTCGCTGAATCACCTGGCCGCTGGCACACGCCCTTTTACAAATGAAGAAGCTGAGGCTCACGGTCACGCCACCTGATGCAGGCGGCACAGAGTCTCGTGCCTGGAGTGGCAGCGAGGACGGGCCCTTTTGCTCCTGTCTTAGGGTTCCCGGTCCCACGTCCCCAGCCACACCAGGCTCAAGCTGGTGGTAACGGCTTGAACTGAACTGGGTGAGGGGCCCCTGGCTGCATACCCAGGACGGGGGTCTCCCAGGCTGGAACAACCACACCCTGTCCCCATCCGAAGTGGTCAGGGCAGGGCCAGAAGTGGGCAGCTTGGAGGGGCACCTCCCCTAGGAGCTGCGGCTTCGATGACTCGGGGCTGCTGGTCCCACGTGGACACCGGAAGAGGGAAAACAGCCTGGGGCAGAGGCCCAACGGGAGACAAGGGCACGCCTCTGCCATCTCCACCAAGGAGACCCCCAGAACCTGACCCTCTGCCCAAGCCAGAGAAAGGGTAGCACGCCAGGTCCTGGGAAGTACTTCTAGAGGGAGGGAGCGAGATGGCCTGTGGGGATTTCCACAGCTCAGAGAGGACTCTGTCCAGCCCTGCAGCCACTTCCTCAGGCAGAGGGGAAGGCCAGCACGGTGGGGGGGGGGGACATGACAAAATGTCCCTCTCCTCGTGGAGGGTGCCTGAACACAACACACCCCTGAAAACCTCTCCTCCTCCAGCCAGAACACACTGGATACCCCTATGGAATTCACAGACAACTCCAAGAAAGAACCTTCCACCCCAAATCCCAGAGTCACAGAAGGACGCACACCCGATCCTGAGACCCTGGAAAGACGCCAAAATCCAAAGAGTGGCAGAAGATCCTGGTCTCCCTGAGGGGCTCCCCCAAATCCCACCAACAACCAGGCTGGACTCTCCCATGTACACAAGGCACCGCTCTCTGCCCACAGCCGTCCAGGGCTCCCACCTCCCTGGAGTAAAAGCCCAAGTCCTCCCGAGACCCCAAGGCCCTGCAGGACCTTCCTCATTCCTCCCTGCACTCCCCTCCCCCCTCTGGCTCAGTCTGCTTCAGGCACACTGCTCATCCTTGCTCTTACCTCTAACACACCAGGCCTGGTCCTGCCCCAGGACCTTTGCACCGGCTGTGCCCCTCACTCTGAACCCCCCTCAGGTCTCTGCTCAAACAGGACCTCCTTGAAGACCGTCCCTGACCACCTCAGCTTTGTGACCACCTCCTCCTTACTGCTCTGCTGCCTAACCCCTGTGGCATGTGCCTTCAGCAGGAGAGAAAGGTCTGTCCTCCTCCTGCCATGTCGTGGGCCCTCAGTGCCTGGTAGGGCGACCGACTCATCCAGGTTTGCTGAGGACACTTCTAGTTTCATTGTTCAAAATCCCAGATCCCGGGAACACCCCTGTGTCCTCAGCAGGATGGTCAGCCACCCCAGTGCTGGGTCCCATACACGGTACTCCCATAACGTGTATTTGAAAAAACAGCCAAGAGCCGGGCCCCTCCCCGGACTCATAACGTGGGCAAGACTTATGAGGGCTGATTCCAGCAACTCCTGGGCTTCCGCCTCCCCCTTAAACTGGAGACCCAGGCCCCACAGGGGCCATGGGGACCCAGGAGGCTCAAGTCCCCACCTCACATGTGCCCCTCAGCCCCTATCCCACTCAGCTGGGTACCGCCCCCAAGCACGTCCTCCTTCGATGTCCCGAGTGGCCCCGGCACCGTGCCCCGCCCGGTGCTCCCAGCCCACCCGCTGCCCCAAGCCACAGAGTCCTACCTGAGCCTCCAAACCGGGCACCAGCCAGGGAGGTGGGCCGGCCCTTGCCGTTGGCTGCGGGCAGGGGGAACATCTGTGGGAAGAGACAGAGAGGGGAGTGCGGGGGCCAGGACCCAGCTGTGCCTGGGGGTCCGTCTTGCTGCCAGTAACAGCACATCTGGTGGAATTTGGACACTTGCTGGGAGGACGGCCGGCCGGCTCCGTCGGTGCAGCAGGCAACTCTTGATCTTGGTGTCGTGAGTTCTAGCCCCACGCTGGGTGAGTGTAGAACTTACTCAAATAATATTAAAAAATGAAAACTCTGCTGTTTGCAGCTGGAGTAACTGATTTCAGGACTGGAAACCCTTTACTTGCTCTCAGAAGCAATACAAAGTTTTCCTCAAGCTTCATCTTTAAACAGTTAAAGTATCGCTCCCAGCCCAGCAGCGAGGGTGAGCTGCGCACAGGCCCTTCCCCAGGCCAGAATCCCCTCCCGTCCTGCACGCCCCTGACCCTGAGCGGCAGGCATGTGGGGAGGACAGCTCCGCCCAGTCACTGGGATGGGAGGAGGCTGACCTGGGTCAAGTGTCCCCCACGTGCCAGGTTCTGTGTTCACTGGCTGCCTGGGGCCCTCATCACATCTGCCCCTCAGGAGAAGCTGAGGCCCAGAACGCCAGGAAGCTGGAGGGACCTGGGAAAGGATGTGCCCACCCCCCAACAGGTGACTTGGTGATTCTCCTGGGCACCGTGTGGAAAGGCTGCCTCTTCCCCACCCCCCCCACCCCCCCCCCTCGGTTTACCCAAACCCACCGTGTTAAGTCCCTCAGGATTAAACAGCTTAGGAGCATTAGCCAAGAAAACCCAACATCAACAAACCTTTTTGCCACACAAAACAAAACACGTCCATGCCCTAGACTCCATCTAGGGCCCAAGTGATTAAAGGTGGCCGGAATCAGGGCCAGGGGCTCACTGGGGAGCTGCTGACCCCCCCAGCCCCCTACCTACCCCGCTCAGCCAGGAGGTGAGGGCACAGTGCCTGTGGGCAGGACTCTCAGGGCAGCGTCACAAGCCCTGTCCCCACTCCCCGTTCCACAGGAGAGAAACAGAGGCCATGTGCTCAGCTGGCCCTGGCGGGCAGGGCAGCAGGAGCTCATGGGAGGCGTGGAGCCTGGCGGGAAGCAGGTTCTCGCTGGGTCTGCAACCCCCTCCGGGGGCGTGGCTGTGCTCATTCAACTGGCCCAGCCTCCCCAGGGCCCTATTTCCCACATAGGCTCCTGCCCCACTGGGGAAACTGAGGCCTGCATTGAGGGAGGTGTTAGCTGAACCACAGTCAGAACCAACTGGACCCTAGGCCTGGGGGTCAGCAGCCAAGCCCCGGGGGGGGGGGGCCCATTCCAAGTCTTTGTTTTGTCCCCTAGGGTACCAGGGGCTGCGCTGACGTGGCGTCTGCCACAGGGGCTCTGGGCCCTGTCAGCCCTGACACTGCCCCCCCCCTTACCCTGCAGCCTCAGTCTTCTGTGAAATGGGCCCACGGCCCTGACCACACGGGACACTGAAAGCCAAGCACGCAGGCGTCCCCCACTGCTCAGAGCCCACGTGCCTTCATGCCCTGACGAGCTTCCTTTCTAACTGTGGAGACTCAGGGCCTAGCAGGGACAGCGGCTGATGCCACGGCTTAGCTGTTTCTTCGTGTCGCTCTGACAATCACCTCTTCTGCTGCACAAGAACTTGGACCCGCAAACACTTCCCTTCCAAACCTTTCCTCAGTCTAAGACCAAATGAATTTAAAACATAAATCCACTTGGTTTCTCTGGGGTAGGCGGGAGGGAGCACCTACAAGGAGACCAAGAAGTGACGGAGAAGGAGGCGGGGGCTGTCTGTGCCCAGTGACCTGACCAGGCCTCTCTCCTTGTGACAACAAGCACGGGAAGTGGAAATCCAGCTCCAGGTTCACCCCGAGGGAAGACACAGGGCACTTTACCCCTCGGCCTCAATTTCCTCATCTGTGAAATGGGTCACTGTTTCGGAACTGGGGTGGAGGAGACGTTAGGACCCACCAGACAGAAGGGGCGGGGGAACGAGGGGTTCAAGGCTCTCGGATAGAAGAGGCGAAGGGGCCAGGTCTGACCCTGTGCCCACCACCCACCCCCACCCCAGTCTGTTCCAGCTCAATAGTCTGTGACCTGTCAGTTTAACAAAAAAACAACTGAACTGCCTCTGGGTTACTCAGCCGGGGAAGCAAAAATAAAATGGGGCTTAAAAATGGCTCAAAAATACCACTATGGCCCTTCCGGAGCCAGAGCCCTCTGTCCCGTGGGCTGTGTTTTTCCACAGGATGGCTGGTGTCGTTTCGGTTTGGGGACTTTTGTTTTCGACAGGCCTCAGTGGCCTGGGCCTCGTCCTGGTGGAGGGTGAAATTCAGACTGAAAGTACCCTCCCCCAACCCGTTTCAAATCAAAATAGTGCTTCCTGGCGCAGGAGTGGGAGCAGGACTCAGGGAAGTGTCCACGGGCAGGCTGCAGAGGTTCAGAGGACACCCGGACCACCTGACACTGGTGACAGATGGCCCACTGCACAGATGAGCACACTGAGGCCGCCACTCCCGGCACCCAAGGGCCCAGCTGAGCTGTGGGATGCCGGGGAGCCAGCACCCTCCCGGGAGCTCTGTCGGGCCAGGCGGTGCCGCCTGGGCCTGCCTCGTCGCCACCACGGAATGATGGTAGTCACGGGAGTGACAGTCGCAGCTACCACCAGGTCAGAGTGTTTCTTCCAGGCTGTGCTGCCCAGAGATTCCCACACTCTCCAGATCTCCTACGGCCACCTGCCCCGGCGCCCCGCTCCTGACCACCCGTCACGCTGGCCCCCATGTGGCTGAGTAACGAGGAGATAGACTTCACCAACTGTGCTTCTCTGCCTCACTCAGGTCCCACGCCAGTCATCTTGGCGCTGGGTGCCTTTTTTCTTCCTTCTTTTGTACCCACACGGCAATAATAACCCTGATCACACCCATTTTCCAGGTCAGGAGGCCAAGGCCACTGCTGGCCCATAGCCCATGCACCCCACCACACCCCAAATCCTCCAGCCCCCCTCCCACCAGGGAACCCTCCACCCAGCCAAGTTTGAGGTCTGGCTCTTGGCTGTTGGGGTATTTCTGGCAGATGCTTCTGTCCCAGGAAGCTTGGGGGAACAGGCCCACACAGAGGCAGGGCGGGAGCCCGGGAAGGCGGGGCCCTGGCTTACCATGCTGAAGTCCAGGAGATCACTGAGCTCCTTGTCTGTGCCCACAGGCGCCATCCTCTGTGGCTGGTTCATTCTCCAGGGCCCAGGGTGGGCACCTCAGGCCTAGAGACGGCCCTACAGAGGAGGGAACAGACACACGGAAACAAGAAAAGCAAAGAAGAGGTCTGAGTGACCGTGGCAAAGGTGGACAGATGGGGAGTGGGAGAGCTGTTTTAAAAAGCCCTTCTAACGGCCCTGAGGGCTTGGGTCTTCCCAGAATGAGCCCCTTCGTGACCCTGGGGCTGGGGGCAGGGCAGCCAGGACTCCCTGGTTTGGGCCCCTGGAGACCTCTCCCCAGAGCCCTCAGGGAGTTTGAACAATGGTGGGGAGTCCGCAAATGCACATTCCCTAAACTCCCTCCAAGACCACCAGGGAATCAGATTGCAAATTTTAAACTGCAGGCAGGGTGGGAGTGGTCCCATCACCAATCCGCCAGAACCCGCCCCTCTCCCCCTCCCATCTCTCCTTTCCAACCCCCCCCCCCAGGCTTGCCACCGCCAGGGAAGGGGGAGGGCAGCCCAGGCCCCATCCCAAGGGAAATTTTGTGACCCCCACCCCCCAACAGCTGTCACAGCGTGTTGTAAACCAGGTCGCCCCCAAATTCAAAGCTAAAAACAATCTTCAATAAAAAGGCACAACCGCCTTCCTGATTCCCGACTGAAAATGGGGAGGGTGCCCGGTGCGGGGACCTACCTACAAAACTCCCCTCCACCCTTAACCTCCTCCCCCCACAAAAAAACCAACTGAACTCAGAGCAGAAGAAGAAAAAAAAACCACCACCACCACCACCCTAGGTTGTTTTATTGTCACGATGTATCCGGGAATTATTTCTAAGCAACTTTGAAAACATCCCTTGCCTCCCGCTCCGGGGGGGGGGGGTCCCCAAAGCAGGGTCCCCCCCGCCCAGCCCCCGGGGCCCCCATTCCAAGGGCGGGGGGGGAGGCCCACCTGCCTGTCCCCCATTCCCCCCCACCCCCCAGGAGAGGAAGCGGAGGGGAGCGCGCAGCCCCTCCGGCTTCGGGCCCGCGCTTCCCGGGCGGCAGCGGGGCGGAGGGGGTTCCAGGGTCGAGGGAGACCCCGCTTCGGGAGCGGAGAAACCCCCGCTTTGTTTGCCACCTCGGGACGAGGTGTGAAACGGCTGCCCCAGCGCCCCCTCCCCCGCCAGGTCTTTTCTTCCTCGGAGGGCGTGTGAAACTGACTTTGTTGAGGAGCACGAAACCGCACTTTTTTGTGGGGTGGTTGAAACCGATTTCAAGGCAGACCGGGGGGGGCTGGAAACTTATGGGGTGTCGCAGGATTCTGGGGGGCTGGAGCGGCCTCGGAAGGAGGGGGAGGCGGTGCGAGCGGCCGGGGGCCCGGGAGGCCCGGGGCCCCCACCCCGCCCCGCCCCCACCCCGCCCGCCACGGCCGGTGCAGGCGGGCGGCCCGGGAGCCTTTGAAGCCGGGCCGCCCGCCGCCGCCGCCGCCCCGGACCGCGCTAACGCGGAGCAGATGTTCGCGCCCCGGCCCCCCCCAACCCCCCGGCCCGGCCCTCAACCTGCGCCCGCGGGGCGCGCCACCGCACCTTCCCCGCCAGACAAAAGGACGCTCCCCCCG